>NC_060184.1:77543930-77843930 GCF_021184085.1 Oncorhynchus gorbuscha | reverse complement strand
CCGCGGAGTCAACTTACGAGAAGCTGTCGTAAGAGGAAGGTTGCGAGTGGAAAGACACACTCTCTGGCCGCAACAATACCTTGGACTCTTAATCCTACGTTTATTGGCGGCTCTCACAGTCTGTGCCCTGTAACGGCAAAGTGCAGACCTCACCCTCCTCCAGGTGCGCTGACAACGTTGGACAAACGCTTGAGCGGAGGGAACGCTGGACTCGGCAAGCTGGGATGAGAACAGAGGAGGCTGGTAACCCAGACTACTCTGAAACGGAGATAACCCGGTAGCAGACGAAGGAAGCGAGTTGTGAGCGTATTCTGCCCAGGGGAGCTGTTCTGCCCAAGACGCAGGGTTTCTGAAAGAAAGGCTGCGTAGTATGCGACCAATCGTCTGATTGGCCCTCTCTGCTTGACCGTTAGACTGGGGATGAAACCCGGAAGAGAGACTGACGGACGCACCAATCAAACGACAGAACTCCCTCCAAAACTGTGACGTGAATTGCGGGCCTCTGTCTGAAACGGCGTCTAACGGGAGGCCATGAATTCTGAACACATTCTCGATGATGATTTGTGCCGTCTCCTTAGCGGAAGGAAGTTTAGCGAGGGGAATGAAATGTGCCGCCTTAGAGAACCTATCGACAACCGTAAGAATCACAGTCTTCCCCGCAGACAAAGGCAGACCGGTAATGAAGTCTAGGGTGATGTGAGACCATGGTCGAGAAGGAATGGGAAGCGGTCTGAGACGACCGGCAGGAGGAGAGTTACCTGACTTAGTCTGCGCGCAGTCCGAACAAGCAGCCACGAAACGGCGCGTGTCACGCTCCTGAGTCGGCCACCAAAAGCGCTGGCGAATAGAAGCAAGAGTGCCTCGAACGCCGGGATGACCAGCTAACTTGGCAGAGTGAGCCCACTGAAGAACAGCCAGACGAGTGTCTTTCAATTCCCCAGACTGTCAACCCGACAACACGCCCATAAGGAAGAATCCCCTCGGGATCAGTAGAAGCCACCGAAGAACTAAAAAGACGGGATAAGGCATCAGGCTTGGTGTTCTTGCTACCCGGACGGTAAGAAATCACAAACTCGAAACGAGCGAAAAACAACGCCCAACGAGCTTGACGAGCATTAAGTCGTTTGGCAGAACGGATGTACTCAAGGTTCTTATGGTCTGTCCAAACGACAAAAGGAACGGTCGCCCCCTCCAACCACTGTCGCCATTCGCCTAGGGCTAAGCGGATGGCGAGCAGTTCGCGGTTACCCACATCATAGTTGCGTTCAGATGGCGACAGGCGATGAGAAAAATAAGCGCAAGGATGAACCTTATCGTCAGACTGGAAGCGCTGGGATAGAATGGCTCCCACGCCTACCTCTGACGCGTCAACCTCGACAATGAATTGTCTAGTGACGTCAGGAGTAACGAGGATAGGAGCGGATGTAAAACGTTCTTTTAGAAGATCAAAAGCTCCCTGGGCGGAACCGGACCACTTAAAACACGTCTTGACAGAAGTAAGAGCTGTGAGAGGGGCAGCAACTTGACCGAAATTACGAATGAAACGCCGATAGAAATTAGCGAAACCTAGAAAGCGCTGCAACTCGACACGTGACCTTGGAACGGGCCACTCACTGACAGCTTGGACCTTAGCGGAATCCATCTGAATGCCTTCAGCGGAAATAACGGAACCGAGAAAAGTAACGGAGGAGACATGAAAAGAGCACTTCTCAGCCTTCACGTAGAGACAATTCTCTAAAAGGCGCTGGAGAACACGTCGAACGTGCTGAACATGAATCTCGAGTGACGGTGAAAAAATCAGGATATCGTCAAGGTAGACAAAAACAAAGATGTTCAGCATGTCTCTCAGAACATCATTAACTAATGCCTGAAAAACAGCTGGCGCATTGGCGAGACCAAACGGCAGAACCCGGTACTCAAAGTGCCCTAACGGAGTGTTAAACGCCGTTTTCCACTCGTCCCCCTCTCTGATGCGCACGAGATGGTAAGCGCTACGAAGGTCCAACTTAGTAAAGCACCTGGCTCCCTGCAGAATCTCGAAGGCTGATGACATAAGGGGAAGCGGATAACGATTCTTAACCGTTATGTCATTCAGCCCTCGATAATCCACGCAGGCGCGCAGAGTACCGTCCTTTTTCTTAACAAAAAAAAACCCCGCCCCGGCCGGAGAGGAAGAAGGCACTATGGTACCGGCGTCAAGAGACACAGACAAATAATCCTCGAGAGCCTTACGTTCGGGAGCCGACAGAGAGTATAGTCTACCCCGAGGAGGAGTGGTCACCGGAAGGAGATCAATACTACAATCATACGACCGGTGAGGAGGAAGGGAGTTGGCTCGGGACCGACTGAAGACCGTGCGCAGATCATGATATTCCTCCGGCACTCCTGTCAAATCGCCAGGTTCCTCCTGAGAAGTGGGGACAGAAGAAATGGGAGGGATGACAGACATTAAACACTTCACATGACAAGAAACGTTCCAGGATAGGATAGAATTACTAGACCAATTAATAGAAGGATTATGACATACTAGCCAGGGATGACCCAAAACAACAGGTGTAAAAGGTGAACGAAAAATCAAAAAAGAAATAGTCTCACTGTGGTTACCAGATACTGTGAGGGTTAAAGGTAGTGTCTCAAATCTGATACTGGGAAGATGACTACCATCTAAGGCGAACATGGGCGTAGGCTTGTCTAACTGTCTGAAAGGAATGTCATGTTTCCGAGCCCATGCTTCGTCCATGAAACAACCCTCAGCCCCAGAGTCTATCAAGGCACTGCATGTAGCACCCGAACCGGTCCAGCGTAGATGGACCGACATAGTAGTACAGGATCTAGATGGAGAGACCTGAGTAGTAGCGCTCACCAGTAGCCCTCCGCTTACTGATGAGCTCTGGCTTTTACTGGACATGAATTGACAAAATGTCCAGCAAGTCCGCAATAGAGGCACAGGCGGTTGGTGATCCTCCGTTCCCTCTCCTTAGTCGAGATGCGAATACCTCCCAGCTGCATGGGCTCAGTCTCTGAGCCAGAGGAGGGAGATGGTTGCGATGCGGAGCAGGGAAACACCGTTGACGCGAGCTCTCTTCCACGAGCTTGGTGACGAAGATCTACCCGTCGTTCTATGCGGATGGCGAGAGCAATCAAAGAGTCCACACTGGAAGGAACCTCCCGGGAGAGAATCTCATCTTTAACCACTGCGTGGAGTCCCTCCAGAAAACGAGCGAGCAGCGCCGGCTCGTTCCAGTCACTAGAGGCAGCAAGAGTGCGAAACTCTATAGAGTAATCCGTTATGGATCGATCACCTTGGCATAGGGAAGCCAGGGCCCTAGAAGCCTCCCTACCAAAAACTGAACGGTCAAAAACCCGAATCATCTCCTCTTTAAAGTTCTGGTAATTGTTAGAACAATCAGCCCTTGCCTCCCAGATAGCTGTGCCCCACTCTCGAGCCCGGCCAGTAAGGAGTGATATGACGTAAGCAACCCGAGCTCTCTCTCTAGAGTATGTGTTGGGTTGGAGAGAGAACACAATATCACACTGGGTGAGAAAGGAGCGGCACTCCGTGGGCTGCCCGGAGTAACAAGGTGGGTTATTAACCCTAGGTTCCGGAGGCTCGGCAGACCAGGAAGTAACAGGTGGCACGAGACGAAGACTCTGGAACTGTCCAGAGAGGTCGGAAACCTGAGCGGCCAGGTTCTCCACGGCATGACGAGCAGCAGACAATTCCTGCTCGTGTCTGCCGAGCATGGCTCCTTGGATCTCGACGGCAGTGTTACGAGCGTCTGTAGTCGCTGGGTCCATTCTTTGGTCGGATCCTTCTGTTATGCAGGTGAATGAGGACCCAAAAGCGACTTGGCGAAAACAGAGTCTTTAATCCAGAAAAGGAAATATGCAATACTCCTAGACAAATCGGAGCGGTAAATAAAGCATAAAAAACAATTCCACTCGTAATGACGAGAACAGACTGGAGACTCGATCAAAACTGTAGGTTGCCTCGGGAAGGCACTTGACCGTAGCAGACTCAGACACCTGCTCACCACGCAGCATCTGAGGGAAACACGACACGACAGGACGATACAAAGACACAGCACGGTGAACAATATACAAGGATCCGACAGGACAGAAACGGAAAACAAGGGGAGAAATAGGGACTCTAATCAGGGGAAAAGATAGGGAACAGGTGTGGGAAGACTAAATGATTGATTAGCGGAATAGGAACAGCTGGGAGCAGGAACGGAACGATAGAGAGAAGAGAGAGAGGGAGGGAGAGAGAAAAAAGGGAACGAACCTAAAAAGACCAGCAGGGGGAAAACGAACAGAAGGAAAAGCAAAATGACAAGACAATATAAGACAAAACATGACACTACACCCAAACAAGGGCACTGCGTTCATCCACCTCTGGCCTGCTCGCCTCCCTACCACTGAGGAAGTACAGCTCCCGCTCAGCCCAGTCAAAACTGTTCGCTGCTCTGGCCCCCCAATGGTGGAACAAACTCCCTCACGACGCCAGGACAGCGGAGTCAATCACCACCTTCCAGAGACACCTGAAACCCCACCTCTTTAAGGAATACCTAGGATAGGATAAGTAATCCCTCTCACCCCCCCCTTTAAGATTTAGATGCACTATTGTAAAGTGACTGTTCCACTGGATGTCATAAGGTGAATGCACCAATTTGTAAGTCGCTCTGGATAAGAGCGTCTGCTAAATGACTTAAATGTAAATGTAAAAGATAACAATGAGTCTTTCCCATGACAACGACAGGTGTCTGTAGTCTAGCCAGCTAGCACTCGCGGAATCCACTGAAAATAAATGGAACACAAACTTGCAGTCCATAAAGACAAACCACGTCGTGAAATCCTTAGCAACAAAACTTTAGTTCTGATAAAAACCAATTTAATGAAAAATATGTCATTTAAGACAACAAACCGAGTGTAGACATTACGATGTTCTGTTGCGCGCTCTGATGACGTATGTTGCGTTATGACGTCACCTGACACCTAATCCTCTTAGGGTGATTGGTTGAGTGAATCCCTTTTTGGTGATTCAGCAAAAGCAGATCAACTTACAGTCAGTGCATTCAACTAAGGTAGATAAACTACAACATATCACAGTCATAGCAAGAAACAATATATCTCTTTAACGGTTACTGAGAGTGTTAACATAGTTGAAGTGGCCTTTTGGTTTATTCGGTAGATTGGACTACTTTGAATGCCATCGCTACCAATTGTAAAGCTTTTGAATGTGACAGATGAGAGCAAAAATAAATGTTCTTGGTTGCGAATCTTCATTTGGTCCCTCGTTCCTACTGAATGGATTTAAAAAGTATAGTTGTGCTAAAATTGTCACGACTTCCGCCGAAGTTCGGGCTTGGTGGTCGTTGTCACCGGCCTACTAGCAGCCACGATCCCTTTTTCATTTGTCTGTTTGTTTTGTCTTATTAGTTTCACCTGTGTTTGTTGTATGGCTTAATGAGCTTCCTTATTTAAAGTACATGTACCCACCCTTCTTTTGTGCAGGATTGTCTTTATGTTAGGTGTGTGCGTTTAGGTAGAGGTGTGTAATTCTCTGGACTTGGCACCCTGTGTTTTGGGTAGTCACTTTTACTGTCCGCGCCCTGTGTTGTTGGGCTTGTCTATTTTTGTGCCATATTAAAGAGCACTAATTCCCAGAGGAACTCTCTGCGCCTGATTCCTTCCTCACCCACCTAGTCCCGCGTAACAAAAATGCTTACCTAATTGAGAATGTTTCTGCAGTTGATGTTTGGCCATAGAATGTAAAAGACATCTTTTCAACTTTCATTCAGAACCGAAAATTAACCTGATTTAAATGTTGAAAAATACGCATTTTCATCATCCGTAAAATACGCATTTTCAATGTCCTGATTTTACCTTTCATTCAGAACCAAAAATTTACCTAATTTCCAAATCTCTTTTTTTTAAACATTTCAATATAATCTTTCTTACGGGGATATATCACTCCTTCAAAACAGTGTCAGACTAAACAGCTTTCACTTTAGCCATGTTCTCAATCAAACTTTCATTTATACCACATTCTAATCTACCTGCAGCTCAGATGCTTGTTGATACATGAGAGCAGTCTAGATTGATTGACCTCTGCTTTTACCAATAGATAAAGCTGTCAGTAAAAGGAAAAATAACTTAGCAGCCATTTTGTCTGAAGATGTTCTTGATAACTGACAACGTATAAGGTGTAGGACATAGCAATGACAGCCTTTTGACCTAGGACGTAAAACAGCGGAAGTCCTAAAATGGACACAGTGTATTTGACCCATCATAGACTTTACCGTGTTTCTGTATTGATCCAATGGCAAACATTTTATGACATCTGCACAACTCAGACTGAGCACAACTTTCCTAATGAACATGTGTACTGGTAAGAAGGGAAAGTTGAGCATATGTATTATTCTGCATTCACGAAGAACACGAATGCTTGGCTAATTAGACAGAACCAGAGCTCACTTGTTATGTGCTGATGCTGTTTGAGGAAGTGGAGGAAGCACTGCATGGTAGAATAGCAAAACAGCTGAGGAAACAAGTAAAAAGACTCTACAGTATGTAGCTAGATTGTTTTCCACCTCTTTAAATCGAATCAGGATATGCAGGAGTGGGAGAGTGTAGAAATATACAACTTTGATCAGGAAAGGCTCAGACAGGTGTTTAGCCAGGTAATCAGGTGGTATATGCATTTCAGTTCTCACATTTAATGATGTGATGACTCACTCTGCTACAGTACATGCCACAGTACAGCACAACACCCACATTACCTGACCAGTACCTAATCAAAAAACGACAGAAACATATTCCTATAGCACACTGAGGTTAACGAGCATTACTGAAATTAATAAATATCTAATAAACAACCTGCGAAACTACCATTTTGTTCCTTGTCTTTAATTTGAATTGTTCTATTAATAACAACATTGAGCTGTTTAACACAATTTTACAAGATAATGCATTAGCTAAGACAAAATAAAGAGACAAAAGTAAAAGACTTTGCACTTTGAACTAACATTTTGACTGAAAGTGTTTGCCATTTTCAATGACGGTAATTATACTGAGAACAAACCGCTGTGCAACAGATGACCTATTTGTTTTAATGCTCTACTTATTTCTCCCTCTTGCTGTGTCTCTGTAGACATGTGTCGTGTGTACAATCACGCCCCCGAGGGCACTGAAAGAGGGCTCTTTCATAATAAACAGGCCCTCTTCTGAACCACAAATAGAGCTCGCTGCCCACTCAAACTGTACAAATGTTATAATCTGGACACTAACATTATTTTTGTAAACTTATGTCAACATATATAATGTCCATCATTCCCAAGGCACAGATTTGTTATGTCTTGTGTTCTGCAAATGCAGCTCAAATCTGGGCAATGTGTCAGTCTAATAATTACCCCACGGCATTGATCTTGAGTGGGCACATGTTTGGGTATGTTGTGTGGCTACAGTTCTTCTTAGTAAGTAAGTGTTCTTACGGCCTTTCCTCTCTGGACAGGAATAGTTCCTTATAAGAATAAATCACTCATGTACAGAGGTACAAAGAAACCCCAGGGACTAGGGCAGTTGGATAAGGCCTCAATCTGCAATCGTGGGTTCTCTAGGGGCAATGATAATTCATCCACTGCCCAGGACTCTGTCTAAGGGGGAAAACAGGCAGAATGCAAAGCACTTACAGCCAAGTGGAGAGTTTACATTACCATGACAACGTACTGGTATAGAATGATAGGAATCACCCCACTATGTGCAGTTGGACATAAACTGTACAATCAGATAGAGATCACTAATAAATTGATTTCTGTGTTGTTGGTTACATATTCAGTGTTTATTTTTTTCTTGAAGTCTAAACACTTACAAAGTAATGAGATGTAAGCAATTCTCTGAATTATGATTCAAAGAATACACTGATGGACTAGTTAATTCATTTATTTGAATAACATCAATCTAATCCCAATAGGGTCTATGATTCAAAGAGTCAATCTAATCCCAGTAGGGTCTATGATTCAAAGAGTCAATCTAATCCCAATAGGGTCTATGATTCAAAGAGTCAATCTAATCCCAATAGGGTCTATGATTCAAAGAGTCAATCTAATCCCAATAGGGTCTATGATTCAAAGAGTCAATCTAATCCCAATAGGGTCTATGATTCAAAGAGTCAATCTAATCCCAATAGGGTCTATGATTCAAAGAGTCAATCTAATCCCAATAGGGTCTATGATTCAAAGAGTCAATCTAATCCCAATAGGGTCTATGATTCAAAGAGTAAATCCTAATCCCAATAGGGTCTATGATTCAAAGAGTCAATCTAATCCCAATAGGGTCTATGATTCAAAGAGTCAATCTAATCCCAATAGGGTCTATGATTCAAAGAGTCAATCTAATCCCAATAGGGTCTATGATTCAAAGAGTCAATCTAATCCCAATAGGGTCTATGCAGACAATGCACTACAATAAAGGAACATTTTCTGTCCGGATATTTGTGTTGTTCTGCACCTCGATTCAAAACAATACTCTCCTAATTCAATAGTGTAAGAAGAGTGGTCCTTCTGTAGCTCAGTTGGTAGAGCATGGCGCTTGTAACGCCAGGGTAGTGGGTTCGATCCAATAGGGTCGGGACCACCCATACGTAGAATGTATGCCCACATGACTGTAAGTCGCTTTGGATAAAAGCGTCCGCTAAATGGCATATATTATATTATTATATTATTATTATTATTATATTAAGAGGAATAATTTAATGACCTGAAAATATTGCGCATTGTTTGTGTTGTTTCTGGGGCAATTATAATCCAAAGAAAGGAGTATAATGTCCCTATTGTTATCAGATAAATTCAACCCCAATTTCAATGCCAGTTGCATTGGTTAATCATGACTTAAAGATTTTCTCATTTAGAATTTACTTTTTGTTCAGAGCCCAGCACTTAAAGCCAAGCCTCCTCAATGTCATCTATCTCGCTCGCTCTCTCCCTCCCTAACCCTCATAATGTCAGGCACATCTCAGCCCTACACTTGTCTGTCTATGAGGAATGTAAAAAAGTAGCTTACCCGGTCCATAGAAAGCTGCTCTATCTGCACCGATTGGTGGAGTCATTTAATGAGCTAGAATTCTCCAGATTGAGTGCTCTCTAGAGAAATCAAATCAAATGTATATATATAGCCCTTCATACATCAGCTGATATCTCAAAGTGCTGTGTAGAAGCACGGTGGCTAGGAAAAACTCCCTAGAAAGGCCAAAACCTAGGAAGAAACCAGGTTATGAGGGGTGGCCAGTCCTCTTCTGGCTGTGCCGGGTGGAGATTATAACAGAACATGGCCAAGATGTTCAAATGTTCATAAATGACCAGCATGGTCAAATAATAATAATCACAGTAGTTGTTGAGGGTGCAGCAAGTCAGCACCTCAGGAGTAAATGTCAGTTGGCTTTTCATAGCCGATCATTAAGAGTATCTCTACCACTCCTGCTGTCTCTAGAGAGTTGAAAACAGCAGGTCTGGGACAGGTAGCGCGTCCGGTGAACAGGTCAGGGTTCCATAGCCGCAGGCAGAACAGTTGAAACTGGAGCAGCAGCATGGCCAGGAGGACTGGGGACAGCAAGAAGTCATCATGCCAGGTAGTCCTGAGGCATGGTCCTAGGTCTCAGGTCCTCCAAGACAAAGAGAGAATTAGAGAGAGCATACTTAAATCCACACAGGACACCGGATAAGACAGGAGAAGTACTCCAGATATAACAAACTGACCCTAGCCCCCCGACACAAACTACTGCAGCATATATACTGGAGGCTGAGACAGGAGGGGTCAGGAGACACTGTGGCCCCATCCGAAAGTGTCCCAAAATGTCTTCTTGACAGAGACAAAAATCATTTTGGAACACTTAGGTCCAAGAGACATTAGGCTTGGTGGATTAGACTGACACTGGTGATGGAGGAAAACATTGATCCAGTTACATATCTCAATATTACATTTGTTACCCCTAATTGGTAGTTACAGTCTTGTCCCATCGTTACAACTCTAGTACAGACTCTAGAGATGCGAAGGTCGAGACCTGTGCATCCTTTGAAACACGACCCCGACCAAGCTGCACTGTTTCTTGACAAAATGCCCACTGAATCCGGTGTGTTGTGAAATATATGTGAATGTATTGTCATGTTTTTAAAATTGTATAAACTGCCTTAATTTTGATGGACCCCAGGGAGAGTAGATGCTACTTTGCTACAAATCCGGTAGCACCAACACAGTAGACCTGGCGGACCGTGTATGCGCCCAGCCCGCCACAGGAGTCGCTAGAGCACGATTGGACAAGGACATCCCGGCCGGCCAAGCCCTCCCCAATTGTTTGCAGCCTCATGGTTCTCCTGGTGGTGGCCGGCTGCGACACAGCCGGGAATCAAACCAGTATCTGTAGTGAAACAGCTAGCACTGTGATGCAGTGTCTTAGACCGCTGCGCCACTCAGGAGGTCCTATCACAATATTATTTTGAGACGATATATCGATACTTTGATATAGTATTGATACATTAACTAGCGTTAGTCGACTGTACCTGAGCCAAATCTCCAGTATATTTCATCCTGTAGCTTGTTCTCCAGCTTCTTTTTAAAAAGTGAGCCAACATGTTTTCAGCACTTGTATTTTTGATCAAATCTAGTTCCCTCTTGTCTCTCTGTACAAATACATATAGAATCATGAGAATCGCAATACATATCATATCGGCACTTAAGTATTGTGACAATATCATATCGTGCGGTCCCTGGAAATTCCCAGCCCTACCTCACACCAATAGATTCAGCTTTTGTATGTTTTCAATTATAGCTTTTGTATGCATTTTTTTTGCATAAAGAGGAATCTTTAGGAATGAGATATTGATAACCGTTTTAATTTACGGAACTAGTAATGATGCACGTTCACCACAATAGTCATTAGTGTTTACAGATGTAGCATCTTAATTTGAGCCACAATAGACATTAACATTTACAGATGTAGCATCTTCATTTGAGCCACAATAGGCATTAGCGATTACAGATGTAGGATCTTAATTTGAGCCAGTTTGCTGCAGTTGAAAAAGTTTACCTGCCGCAAAAGGAATTATTATGTGGATTATGTGGAAAACTGAAGCGTCCAGCAACAGGGTAATGGAATGAAGATCCTTCATCTGTATGACATTAATGACCACGTTCAAATCAGTCTTTCTCCAAAAGCAGAAACGTGTATAATTGGTATTCATGCAACACAAACTATCACCGTTAGAGGTATCAAACTCAGGTCAGGATGCTTGATGTAAAATATTGCCAGGCATCACATTATAAAGCATATACTCTTAGAAAAAAGGGTTCTTTGCCTGTCCCTGTAGAAGAACTCTTTTGGGTTCCATGTGGAATGGTTTCAACATGAAACCCAAAAGGCAACCTGCAACCAAAACGGGTTCATCAAAGGGTTCACCTATGTGGACAGACTACAGAACCCTTTTAAGGTTCTAGGTAGCACTTTTTTTTCTTCTAAGAGCATAGGGCTCAGCAAGAGCATGAGATGTTCATTTTACAGTGAAAAGCAACATATTTCAGTGGAGTGAAGATAGGTAAGACAACCGTTGTATGTTAGAAGCAGCTACTCTAATTACTGTCGGATGTGGAATCTCATTACCCATCTATTCAGCGTCGATGTTTCTTCAATTTCCCTTTGAACAAAGAAACGTCTCATGCTTTAACATAATCCAACGGGATAGCACCGTTAGCTGACTGGGATCCAACTGGGTTATATAAAACAATTAGCATATCTACCAGCTCGATCTGTAGCTGCCGGATGCAGTTTCCCCTCATTTTATTTGAAATCAAAGGTTAATTTAATGTTAAGGTTAATTGACCAATTAGGGTGCAGCACTCTTTCTGACCTTCTCTGACTGATTGGTATCGGACACATTGATCCTGAGAGCACTGCGGTGCTGGTAGAGCTTTAAGACACTGATTACATGACGGGATTACAGCAGCAAACCCCAAGGCGCACAATTTGTGATAAAACATAATTTTTTTTGTTGTGATACAAAATAACAAGAGAAAAAATGAATACATTTTCCTTTACAATGGTGTTAGACCTGACCCTGCTTTGACCACATTAGACGATGCATGTCTCCATTTTCCCTATTGTTCGATGAAAATGTTTTAGCAAGTTAACTTCATAATTGTGACCAATTAATTGATGTGAATGTTTTATTGCAAGTTATTAGAACTGTTTATCAGCCTTATAATATATATTAGTTGATTAAAGAGATTCAAGAGATATTCTGGTACATTTGTATACTTGTCAGCCAGCAGTTCCGAAAGTATTGCTCAGGAGCCAAAAGTGGTCCCCGTAAATTGTGTTCTACGTTACTTATGTGCAGATATGTGCACCACGCCATTGCTGTCTCTTTCGCTCTGCTGTGGGTGCGTTATGCGACTCTTGCCAGCTGTCACTCAAATGACGAGGGGCTGAAACTCTAACTGTAAAAGCTAGAGGGCTGGCCCACATGGGGAGAAAATTTAGGGAAAACGGCAGAGCACAGCTTCCAGAAAAACTGTCACTTTCAAAATAGGGATTCCGTGGCTAATTGAGGCAAGACAGTAAATCTGCTCATAGATTATGCATATATGAACCACACATTGACACACCCAGCACAAAGCGGGAGGTTTAAAATACTTACTAGTCCCTAAAGTTCCGGAGCATGTCTTTAATGGGGCCTATGTTAATGACCTTTAAACATTGTGGTTGAATTATTTTGACATTGATAGTTTTGAATAATTAAATAAAATAGATTATATAAAAACAAAAGGCTGCATCAAACCAAAACACACTGCAGGCTTCTCAAAGCAGAAATACAACGCTTTAAGATGATCGATTCTGAAAAGATGGGGAAAAAACAAACACACAGCACAGTGCTGCTAGGTGAGATGACTGGACCATTGCAGACAGAAAATCTGTGACCGTCATTTCAGTCGGTCCCTGGCATCAAGTAGCATAAGAAAGAGAAATGAGAGTGACAGGAGGAGACAGGTAATTGCTGCTCAGAGGACAGAATGAGGGCACTTGTGCGTGGAGAGACATTCAGATGCTCCTCGGCGTTTCAGTTCTGATCATTTTCTTCAAGCAGCCGATAAGGGGGGGGGGTTTATATAACATCACCCTGACCTCATCCACACCTTTATCAAACTTGGTTGCGTAACAGCGCCATTGTGTAACCCATGAAAGGATTTGCCAATCTGAATGTGAATAATTTGAGGCCCATTCCTTCAGATACAATTGACGACGCAACTGCTGTAGCCACTCTTGATCACGCTAGGTAGCGTGTAGCGAGTCTGTCAACAGCACACCCTGTAGTAGACGTAGGCTGGGTTTGTCAGGATATCTGAGGGTTGAAATAACACCATGTGGCTCTTGTTTTCTACACATTTCTCTGTCTAGGAGTCTCTTAATACTGATGTCGTGTGTTGGAAAATAGACCTGAGAAGAATGGAGACCGTGCATCACTTAGCATCATAATGGGAGTTGAACGCCACTTTGCATATCCCTGAAGTATCGTGTATGGTGGTTGAGTCATTTTGTCCATCTGTTAACAGCATTGACACAATTTGTCATTGGAAACAGCAGGACCAAAACGACCATGTTGATTGGTGATCCAGTCACACAATGTAAATATCATTGGACTGAACAGGATATTTCTTCAAGTCTTTACACCAGTATTGACATCAACACTAGTGTACACTATGTAGCTATTTAGATTGGGAAGGAGTTCATTGTAGAGAACTGGTTTGATTCATGAGTTTGGGTTTTCCTACCAGACACGGTTCTTGAAATTGCAGTTGGAGAAGCCCGAAGGATCAATATTTGTTCTTTTCAAAACAATACAGCAGAGAAAGGTCATGGAAACTTACTCCAATATTGGATGTGTGAGATCAAAATGACTGAGGCAGGAAAACAGAACTATCCAATCCGTCTCAATGGGCATTTGGAATTCAACTCACCGCCAAAATTGTCTACTTAAGTGATAACGCCAGAGAAGCCGGTGTTTGCAGGATATATTGGCACGGGTGTTGTTAGGCCCGAGACAAAATTGAGGGTAGGCAAACCTGCCGATGTATATCCTCCAAACACCAGCTTCGAGGGTATTATCACTTTATTACAACGGGTTACCAACATATTAAAATAATGATTGACATATTTTCATTCAAAACTTTGTTTGGATGAATTTATTCACACCATTTCATTCTTCCACGAGACATAGTCCCATCACAATTATACTGTAGGGTTGCTACCGAAGTCGGCTGGTCATTGTAAAATGTATTGGTCACATCGCAGAGGTCTGGTGACTGACAAACCCAAGCAAATAGAAATCAGTTCTGATGAAAGCGAGGAATATCTGATAGGAAGTATAGGGTTAAATAGAAATCAGTTGGGATGAAAGCGAGGAATATCTGCAGAGGTTAAGCCTTTCATACATTGAAGCCTTATGTTAGGAATCAAAAGGACAACGTAACAGTACAGTAGGTTAAGTAATTAAATATGAACTGAAATCCGATTTATATTCAGTCAATAAAAAATAAGTGCCATTTGAGAATTATTAATTGAAACCGTAATATCAACTGGTCCACAAAAGCTATTAGGCCACCGAAAACATAGCTTACGTTATGAGCGGTGTCACCTGCACGGCTCTGCTGCTTGTCCCTCTCCGAGAACGTTTCTTTGTGTTTGATAAGCATGGGATTTCTCATGGAGCTCGTTGTGCTGTAGGATGAGAGCTGAATGTTCTATAGATATTCTACAGTTTGAATAGCTGTATTATGGCATAGCCTTGTTTTGTTATAATTTTGCAGATAATAGTATTATTTCCTGTGTCCTTATCACAGTCAAGCCACACCAATTTTATAGTAAAAAAAACAACAAAAAAATGTAATATAATAGAATATATTCCAAATAAAAAAAGTTGCCAGTCCAAAGTGATGAGCATCTCACGTCTGGAACAGTTATTCATTATCAAAGCGTGATCATTTGAAACGGCCTAAATTTAGGGGGCGTTTAAAAAAAAAAAATCATGGTTACAAACCAAAATTGGTCTGTTTTTTTATATACATTATAGACATTCGATTTAGTTTATTCTGCCTGGTCTATTGAATTTTACACATGGATGAACAATTCCACATTGAATACTGCATGAGGGTGAATTATGCTCATAACATCTGTTTGGAGAGCTGGACCTAGGCTTAATGATTCTGATGAAAATACTCTCTTCATCTTTAACAAACTAAGGTTTTCACAAATTTTCTTGGTGGAACTTTTCTATATATATATATATATATATATATATATATATATATGGAGGGGTTATTGTCACGCCCTGGTCTTAGTATTTTGTGTTTTATTTATTATTTTGGTCAGGCCAAGGAGTGACATGGGTTATTTATGTGGTGTGTTTAGTCTTGGGTTTTTTTGTAGGTCATGGGATTGTGGTTAGTGGGGTTGTCTAGAATAGTCTATGGCTGCCTGGAGTGGTTCTCAATCAGAGGCAGGTGTTTATCGTTGTCTCTGATTGGGAACCATATTTAGGCAGCCATATTCTTTGAGTGTTTCGTGGGTGATTGTTCCTGTCTCAGTGTTTGTTTGCACCAGATAAGTCTGTTTAGGTTTTAACGTTTATTGTTTTGTATTGTTTGTGTTTATCGTTTATTAAACATGTATCGAAATAACCACGCTGCATTTTGGTCCGCCTCTCCTTCACCGGAAGAAAACCTTAACAGTTATAGATTAGGCCAGGGATAGGATCTGGCCCGCAGGTGGTTTGATAAAAAAAATAAAAAGATAAACCCAACATACTTTCAAATGACTGAAACTGTTCAGTTTCTTGACTGTGTCCAGCTTGCTTATAACCATTGAAATGAAAGCTAGACAGTATCCAAAATTCCAAAAACGATGCATAGATACAGGGCTATTTATTTATTGTTTTGACAGCGAGGAAATATAAAACATTTTTAGTGCGGCCCTCCGGCCCTCTTTGAAGACAGGAACGCGGCCCTTGGGCAAAATTTATTTTGCAACCCTGGCCTAGGCTAACCAATTCTAAATGGCACTAGCAGTTTGCAAAGTAGTATAAGTGGAAAATAGATGTGATGCAATTATTCCAAAACTTCAGCTCGTGGTTGGAACACATATTTCCCTACTTCAATCAGTCCATTTTGAATTTGGGGGGAAAAAAACATTGTTATTTGGCAAGGCTTGAAGCTTGTGTATCCCATCAGTTGAATATGTTTTTGTAGGACTAATGGGGGCCTGGGTGCACACTCCGAATGCATGTGTGTAGAGGGAGCAGTCTGAACGCAATTGAGTGAGTGAGACAGAGAGGGAGAAAGGGAATTTGGGAAGAATAACTGTGTGATCCTTGGCTTGGTTTCTTTTTTTTTGTTGTGCCCCGCAAATTCACATGTACACATGGAACACTAGAATCAAAGCTAATTAACTTTGTATATTTTTATGGACACAATTTCACTTGCCTGTTCGGGCAGCTACAAAGCACATTCCACCAAATACCTTTACTGTATTAGATTATTTTTTAAAGCTAGTTAAATATTGAGTTTTAATGTCCATTCAATTACTCGATTATGCTCATCCCTACTGCGAAGTGGGCTTTTGATATATATTTTTAAAGCAGCACCACCAGCGGCAGGGGCATTAGGGGCAGCGCCCCACTTGTGATTGATCCCAAAAAATAAGTAATTGTAATTCATGGATTGTTTTAGATGTTCAGATACTTACTACTCTGTCCCTTAGTGACTGCTAGTGCCGCCTTAGTGACTGCTAGTGCCGCCTTAGTGACTGCTAGCGCCGCCTTAGTGACTGCTAGCGCCGCCTTAGTGACTGCTAGCGCCGCCTTAGTGACTGCTAGCGCCGCCTTAGTGACTGCTAGCGCCGCCTTAGTGACTGCTAGCGCCGCCTTAGTGACTGCTAGCGCCGCCTTAGTGACTGCTAGCGCCGCCTTCGATTGCTTTGCTATGAGGGGGAACTGCTCCAATGAAATCGCAGGATTTCATAGCAAATTATAACAACACAAAGTAAATGGACAATCCTGGGGCGCTCAAATCTGTGTCCTTCCAGTCAGAATATCTCGGTCTGCTCTAGTCTCCTCCTACCAATGAGTCCCTCGCGCCAGACGGTTTACTTACTTCCACACACGAGACTAGCTCTAATCTCAGGTACAGATAGCACTAATTGTAATTCACTTATAAATAAATGAATAATAATATAACAGTGATACTATAAGAGGCCAATTATATTGTTTACCGTTGACGTTGATCTTCAGGTTCTACTGAGGGCGACAGGGCGACAGGGCGACATGTTGTGTGGACTAAAACAGCAGAAAATCGGTTGTATCACAAAGCATCAAATGAATTAGCCAGGTACAATAATTCGTTTTTTTTTTTGGTAATCCAGTTAGCCATCTACCTTTTGATAAGCAGATAACTGGCTAGCGAGCTAAAGCTAGCTAAGTCCCATGCCAAATTCAAGTGTTTTTTTTTTAATTAACATCGGACTACCTCAGAAATGTGAAGTTATTTCATAATTAAAGTTAACTTGGCTGACCCATCATGCTTTGTGAAATTATGTCAGTTAGCTATACCCAGTTCGATCATTTTTGTTTCATTTATTACATCAGCTTGTTGCATTCTTTTTTGTGCAATCGTGTTCTTTCGTGAGCTGCTTGATCCAAATAGTATAATCTAATTTGAGCTGCTTGATCCAAATAGTATAATCTAATTTGAGCTGCTTGATCCAAATAGTATAATCTAATTTGAGCTGCTTGATCCAAATAGTATAATCTAATTTGAGCTGCTTGATCCAAATAGTATAATCTAATTTGAGCTGCTTGATCCAAATAGTATAATCTAATTTGAGCTGCTTGATCCAAATAGTATAATCTAATTTGAGCTGCTTGATCCAAATAGTATAATCTAATTTGAGCTGCTTGATCCAAATAGTATAATCTAATTTGAGCTGCTTGATCCAAATAGTATAATCTAATTTGAGCTGCTTGATCCAAATAGTATAATCTAATTTGAGCTGCTTGATCCAAATAGTATAATCTAATTTGAGCTGCTTGATCCAAATAGTATAATCTAATTTTGCTTTCCAAATAGTATAAGCAAATTTGCAGCTGTGGTCATAGTATAATTGTTGAGCATGCTTGATCCAAATAGTATAATCTAATTTGAGCTGTTCAAATGCAAATAGTATAATCTAATTTGCAGTTGTTCAAATGCAAAAGTATAATCTAATTTGAGCTGCTTGATCCAAATAGTATAATAGGTGTGTTTAGCTGCTTGTTCAAATAGTATAATGAAATTTGTGTGTTTATCCAAATTGTTAATCTAAAGCTGCTTGATGAAATAGGTATAATTAATTTGAGCTGTTCACATGCAAATAGTATAATCTAATGTTTAGCTGCTTGTTCCAAATAGTAAATAGGTAATTTAGCTGGTTGTTCAAATGCATAATGAAATTGTGTTTAGTGGCAGTTGTTCAAATGCAAAAGTGAAATAGGTGTGTTTATGCGGTTGTTCAAATGCAAAAGTGAAATAGGTGTGTTTATGCAGTTGTTCAAATGCAAAAGTGAAATAGGTGTGTTTATGCGGTTGTTCACATGCAAAAGTGAAATAGGTGTGTTTATGCGGTTGTTCAAATGCAAAAGTGAAATAGGTGTGTTTATGCGGTTGTTCACATGCAAAAGTGAAATAGGTGTGTTTATGCGGTTGTTCAAATGCAAAAGTGAAATAGGTGTGTTTATGCGGTTGTTCAAATGCAAAAGTGAAATAGGTGTGTTTATGCGGTTGTTCAAATGCAAAAGTGAAATAGGTGTGTTTATGCGGTTGTTCAAATGCAAAAGTGAAATAGGTGTGTTTATGCGGTTGTTCACATGCAAA
The DNA here is from genome assembly GCF_021184085.1 of Oncorhynchus gorbuscha. Taxonomy (NCBI): domain Eukaryota; kingdom Metazoa; phylum Chordata; class Actinopteri; order Salmoniformes; family Salmonidae; genus Oncorhynchus; species Oncorhynchus gorbuscha. Next base: position 77,824,982 of record NC_060184.1, on the reverse strand, counting down.
AGTGAAATAGGTGTGTTTATGCGGTTGTTCACATGCAAAAGTGAAATAGGTGTGTTTATGCGGTTGTTCACATGCAAAAGTGAAATAGGTGTGTTTATGCGGTTGTTCACATGCAAAAGTGAAATAGGTGTGTTTATGCGGTTGTTCAAATGCACAGATCACTTTATATACATTGAGAATGTGAAAAATTAAGAACACTGCTCTTTCCATCACATAGACTGATCAGGTAAATCCAGTTGAAAGCTATGATCCCTTATTAATGGTACTTGTTCAATCCACTTCAATCAGTGTAGATGAAGGGGGGGGGGGCAGGTGAAAGGAGGATTTTTAAGCCTAGAGACAATTGAGACATGGATTGTGGATGTGTGCCGGGGTAGTAGGTGCAAGGCACACTGGTTTGAGTGTGATAAGAACTGCAACACCGTTGGGGTTTTCACTCTCACCAGTTTCCCATCCATATCTAGATTGGTCCAACACCCAAAGGACATCCAGCCAACTGTGGGAAACATTGGAGTCAACATGGGCCAGCATCCCTGAGGAACGCCCCGGATATTCAGCCAATCAGCGGCCCCCGCTGAGCACCACTCTCGAGCAAAGCAAATACCGAGTAAAGCCTGCCATAAAACTGAGGTAAGCCTTAAATTCCTTTAATGGGACATGTCATATGGCTCACACACAAACGCGTAAATGTAAGATGTTCACAGGATAAAGATGCTTTCATTGATTGATACACAAGTATACTTATGAAAAACAACTTTCAGATAAAAAAAACAAATGTCCAATAATAATTGCAGTAAGTTAGTGTCTGCTAAATAATTACTATTTAGCAGACGCTTTTATGCAAAGAACCCACTATCCTGGCGTTGCAAGCACCATGCGCTACTAACTGAGCTACAGAGGACCGTGTTCTACTAACTGAGCTACAGAGGACCGTGTTCTACTAACTGAACTACAGAGGACAGTGTTCTACTAACTGAGGTACAGAGGACTGTGTTCTACTAACTGAGCTACAGAGGACCGTGTTCTACTAACTGAGCTACAGAGGACTGTGTTCTACTAACTGAACTACAGAGGACCGTGTTCTACTAACTGAACTACAGAGGACCGTGTTCTACTAACTGAACTACAGAGGACCGTGTTCTACTAACTGAACTACAGAGGACCGTGTTCTACTAACTGAACTACAGAGGACCGTGTTCTACTAACTGAACTACAGAGGACCGTGTTCTACTAACTGAACTACAGAGGACCGTGTTTTACTAACTGAACTACAGAGGACAGTGTTCTACTAACTGAACTACAGAGGACCGTGTTCTACTCAGTGAACTACAGAGGACCGTGTTCTACTCAGTGAACTACAGAGGACCGTGTTCTACTCAGTGAACTACAGAGGACCGTGTTCTACTCAGTGAACTACAGAGGACCGTGTTCTACTCAGAACTACAGAGGACAGTGTTCTACTCAGTGAACTACAGAGGACCGTGTTTACTAAGTGAACTACAGAGGACCGTGTTCTACTAACTGAACTACAGAGGACCGTGTTCTACTAACTACAGAGGACCGTGTTCTACAGTGAACTACAGAGGACCGTGTTCTACTCAGTGAACTACAGAGGACCGTGTTCTACTCAGTGAACTACAGAGGACCGTGTTCTACTCAGTGAACTACAGAGGACCGTGTTCTACTAACTACAGAGGACCGTGTTCTACTCAGTGAACTACAGAGGACCGTGTTCTACTCAGTGAACTACAGAGGACCGTGTTCTACTCAGTGAACTACAGAGGACCGTGTTCTACTCAGTGAACTACAGAGGACCGTGTTCTACTCAGTGAACTACAGAGGACCGTGTTCTACTCAGTGAACTACAGAGGACCGTGTTCTACTCAGTGACACCCTGAATGTCAAATACGAGTCAAATGAGTTGACAAATTAAATGAATAATCTCAAAGGTGGACTTAATTGCAATATGTCGTAGCAATGTGCTAGATTAGATCAATATATGGGATAAAAAGTTATCTATTTTTGCACTTCTGTGAAGTAAAAATATTTCATTCATGAGTGGGCTGATAGTCAAAGCAGTTAAGAGTCTGGCTATCTTTAAATCAATCATTTCCATGTAATGCCTTTGAAAGCTTCAGTTAATTATTTGAAATGCATTAAACATAAAAGTTTAGCTTCATTCTCAAAGAGATGAATTGACATTTTTGAATAGTTTGTGTTAACAAAGTTATAATCACTGTGGGTTTGTGAAGAAAATATTTATCAAAGGAAAGAGTGGGAATGCACATTAAGTGTACAAAATGTTAAGAACACCTGCTCTTTCGATGACATAGACTGACTGGGTTAATCCAGGTTAAAGCTATGATCCCTTATTGATGTCACCTGTTCAATACACTTTAATCAGTGTAGATGAAGGCGGAAGAGACAAGTTAAAGAATGATTTTTAAGCCATGAGACAATTGAGAGAATTGTGTGCGTGTGCTATCTAGATGGTGAATGGGCAAGACAAAATATTTAAGTGCCTTTGAACGGGGTATGGTAGTAGGTGACAGATGCAGTTCTTGATACAAATCTGTGCAACACTGCTGTTTTTTTTTTATTTTTATGCACAACAGTTTCCCGTGTGTATCAACATTGGTCCACCACCCAAAGGACATCTAGCCAACTTGATACAACTGTGGGGGCCACAAAAAAACAAATTTATAATGAGGGGCCACAGTGGCTGTGTACCCACATCCATATACACACCCCCTCCCCCATCTTTCGGGGCTAAATATTCAAAGGCCCCCCTCATAAAAGAAAATATAACAATTTAAGTTTAAAAGTTCATTTCCTGCAATTCTATATATATTTTGTCATGGGGTGGAGAGAAGATTTAGCAAGTTATATTTAATTACACATTTCATGGAATTCTACTCATTTTGCCATAGGGTTCAGCAAATGTTTGCAGTTTTTAATAAGATTTAAAAACTCCACCAACCAAAAAAAGTATGATTATACATCATCCACCTGGTGTCTCTTAGAATCTCCAAGCAGTTTTGACATTCATAAAACATTCACAGGGGGATTTTGGCATTAATGAATGCTGAAAGAAAGCTGAATGAGATCTCAGTTTATTGTTTTTGTAAAGTTGACAGTGTTACGTTGTACATTTCATTTATATATACACTTGTATTTTATTTTGGATCCTGCGGCTATTTTGGGATTACATGTAGTTGCTGTGAGCACTGCTGTCTGTCCTAGGATCCTGCCAGATTCCACATAGGGGGAGAGACACGGACGCCCAGCTAGCCGAGCTGACACGGCGGTCTCAAATGGAGGTCGCTGTTGAACGTTTCGGGCGCTGCAGGAGCTGTGTTTACTTTGCTTTGTTCCGGGACAATGTGGACCACTTTGACTTTCAATGTAGCAACTGCTTGCTTGACTACAGGTGCAAAGTGTCTACTCTTAGCAAGGAGGTAGTAAACATACTCCAGCTACTGGGGAAACCATGGCCCGCCTACTTTTGTATTTTTCTTCCACCCCAGTAGCTGGACACCACTCTAGTTTGATGGAAGTGTTGCCGCTGTGTCGGCTCCCCACAGCCGACTGGCCGTTGCTTAGCAGGGATCCATCGCCGAAGGGGTCTCCCCCTTCCCCGGAGAATGGAGCTGTTTTTAACCCAACCAGCCATGGAGAAACATCACTCGCCGTGGAAGTCAAAGAAAGTGTCCTCTGGCAACTGGGGCCTTAGAGATGTTAAGCCCGGACCTGACACAGACCAGAAACGGGTTTAGCGCCCTGGATCCAGAGGTTCCCTTACAATGACACTAAAGGCGTCAGTCCAGCAACTGACTTGATGACTCCCACTGGTGAAACATTTAGCGATATCAGAGACCGATATCCTCGTCTCAGTTCGCAGGTACTACAGCCACTGAGCGTTTTGAAACACAAACACCAGGAGATTTGGTTGAAAGGTTACAGCCATTATCATAACAACGCAGCCGTTTGACAACTCGTTCATAGGGTACGACCTTTGTTTGTGCCTCGGATACCAACACCACCCGTAGCCCTGACCCAGACCAATGAGGCCTAAATCTAGTTGCAAACTCCCCTATGAGAACAGTGAGGAGCAGACAGGGCCCTAGACAGGGATAATCTTAGAACATATCTAAGATATTGCTGAGGTGTACCATGCCTTGCCATGTGTAGGTTAAACTACAATGCAACTAGTAAAATGCTCTAATCATGCATTCCAGTAGGATAATATGTCAGAATAAATTGTTAGGATAACTGGTCCCCTTGAGTACCACTACCAATGCCAGCAAGTCAGACCATCTACAGTCAGTAAGAAGGTTAGAGACCTAACAAATCAAATTGCCCTTGACAACAGCGACAGAGTAGTTAGGAGTCAGAGTGCAACACGGGGAAGGGAATCTCCAATGCACTCTTCCAATGGTTAACACACATGCCACTAATAAATAGAACCCTCCATTCAGGAGGAAAGTTATTAGAAGTCATGAACAATGATCACACCAAGTATGACTGGTCCAATACTTAAAGAGGTCTTCCGTCATGAGGTTAGGTCCTCCGTGGATAAAATATTTATGAAAGACTTGTTCATACCTATCGCCACTAACATTTTGGAAAACACAGTGACTCGTAGTAAAACCACTACAGACTCCCTCGACACCAATTCTGACTGACCTCCAAGGCATTGACCTGAACATTACCTGATTATGTCACTCATTTTGAACAAGTTGTAGTCTGCAGGGTTACTTGGTTTTCTTCCCTTGACAGGTGCGCTTGTGTAAGCATAAGCGCACATGTACAACAGAACATCCAATTAGGATTTATGCTAGGATCCCTTAAGGGTTCAAGCAAAATACCAGCATTAGTAAAATTGAACATTTACTTTGAGGCCTTTGACAATACAGCTACAGTACTTCTTCCCAGAGGTCCATAGGTCATCCCTGTAGACTGCCCAAAACTAGCGCCTTACAGCTGTAGACTTATCATATAGCTATCAACTTAGGATAGTGCCTAAGCAACACACCAAGTAGGAAAACCCTAGACATGACATTAGAGACAATGCCATGATAGTCATTTTGCCAGAACATTGGACGTACATAGAACACAGTCCAATTAGATGATTTTGGTGTGAGAATTATATTTTGTATATCTTTTGTTTATGCTTTCCATACCTTTTCAGTTCAGTTCCTTTGTCACTTAGGACGCGATAGAGCCATAAACTAGTGAGTGAGCATGTGCAAAGGATTAGCATTTCAGTTAACTTCTTATGGATGACATCCCATTAACAGGATCGATTTGACAACAGCCAGTGAAAGTGCAGGGCGCCAAAATTCATACAACAGAAATCTCATAATTAAAATTCCTCAAACATACAAGTATTTTACACCATTTTAAAGATACACTTGTTATTAATCGCACCACAGTGTCCGATTTCAAAAAGGCTTTACGATGATAGCACACCATCTGATTATGTTAGGTCAGTACCTAGTCATAGAAAAACACAGCCATTTTTTTGCCAAAGAGAGGAGTCACAAAAAGCAGAAATGGATAAAATGAATCACTAACCTTTGATGATCTTCATCTGATGGTACTCATAGGACTTCATGGTACACAATACATGTATGTTTTGTTCAATAAAGTTCATATTTACATCCAAAAATCTGTTTACATTGGCTAAAAAGATTACATTGATAAAAGATACAAGTGTTATGCATTGAAGTTTACATACACTTCTCCTTAATGCAACCGCTGTGTCAGATTTTAAAAAAGTTTTACAGAAATAGCACACCATGCTATAATGTGAGTACAGCGTTCAGAGACCAAAACAAGCCATACAGATATCCGCCATGTTGTGGAGTCAACAGAAGTCAGAAATAGCATTCTAAATATTCACTTACCTTTGATGATCTTCATCAGAATGCACTCCCATGAATCCCAGTACCACAATAAATGCTTGTTTTGTTCAATAAAGTCCATAATTTATGTCCAAATACCTCCTTTTTGTTTGCGCGTTTAGATCACAAATCCAAATTCACGACGCGCAGGCCAGACGAAAAGTCAAAAAATTCCATTACAGTTCATAGAAACATGTCAAACGACATATAGAATACATTTTTAGGATGTTTTTAACATAAAATCTTCAATAATGTTTCAACCAGATAATTCCTTTGTCTTTAGAAATGCAATGGAACGCAGCTACCACTCACGGGCACATGCCTCACTGAGCTCATGGCCTTCTGGCAGACCTCTGGTTGAAACAGCTCTTATTCTCTCCCCTTTCACAGTAGAAGCCTAAAACAAGGTTCTAAAGACTGTTGACATCTAATGGACGCCGTAGGAAGTTCAATCAGACCAAATTTCCACTGTATATTGGATAGGCAAAGACTTAAAAACCTATTAACCTCAGATTTCCCACTTCCTGGTTGGATTTTTTCTCAGGTTTTTGCCTGCCATATATGAGTTCTGTCATACTCACAGACATCATCCAAACAGTTTTAGAAACTTCAGAGTGTTTTCTATCCAAATCTACTAATACTATGCATATCTTCGCTTCCTGGCCTGAGTAGCAGGCAGTTTACACTGGGCACCTTATTCATCCAAGCTACTCAATACTGCACCTCATCCATAAGATGTTAATATAATTATCAACTGTGAAGTGATCCCTTTTGTCTTTCCTGCATGTTCTCGGTCCACACCCACATCCCTTTGTCCACTGAGCCGTCGTATCAGCTTAGCCCACTAGGGAACCTCCCCTATCATTTCCTTGTTACCATATCTACTGTCTGTTTGTTTGTGCATTTCTGTGATTATTGAGTTAGTTAGTGAATCAATTATTAAGCCAATTTGTGTATGGATAATTAATAGTAAAGGCTCTGTTCGTGCAGATAACCAACAATTTACAATGTTTGGAATGAGACTGATGTGAGGTAAATAATAATTCATTAATTAGAAGACTAATTGATCAGATTTTAACATATTCGAAGAGTTATGTTAGGAAAATGATAACTTTGTAATCTGAAGATTTTCCTTGGTGCCCTGACTTCCTAGTTAATTACATTTACATGATTGGTTTAATCACGTAATAATTATTACAGATAATTGATTTTCTAAAATAAACAAACAGTCTTTATGATGCCAAAGACACGACAGGGGTGGTGTTGCTGTCTATATTCAGAACCACATTCCTGTAAAGCTTCGAGACGATCTAATGTTAAATACTGAGTAAGTCATATGGCTACAGGTTCATCTGTCTCATAAGCCCATTCTTGTGGCAAGCTGCTATAGACCACCAAGTGCTAACAGTCAGTATCTGTATAATATGTATGAAGTGTTTGATAATGTATGTGATATCAACAGAGAAGTATATTTTCTGGGTGATTTCATCAAGCTGCCCACTCAAGAAAAAACATCAAACTGTAACCAGTGCTTGCAAACTTGTTCAGAGTATTTACACAGGAATTAAATCATCAACACGTACTGATCACATATTTACGAATGCTGCAGAAATTTGCTTTAAAGCAGTATCCATTGGATGTAGTGATCACGGTATTGTAGCCATACCTAGGAAAACCAAAGTTTCAAAGGCTGAGCCAAATATAGTGTATAAGACGTTATGCAATAGTTTTGAAAAAAGGCTTACTGGACTCCATCATTCATTGAATCAAAACCCACTGTTCATTCATCATAAAAGCCCCTGATATTGTCAACTACTTTAATGACTTTTTCATTGGCAAGATATGCAAACTTAGGTATGACATGGTGTGGGGGCTGTGCTTTGGCAAAGTGGGTGGGGTTATATCCTGCCTGGTTGGCCCTGTCCGGGGGTATCGTCGATGTCTCCCAACCCCTACTGTCTCAGCCTCCAGTATTTATGATGCAATAGTTTACGTCTGGGGTATTTCTCCTGTATTATCCAGTGTCCTGTGTGACTTTAAGTATGCTCTCTCTATATGTCTCTCTCTATGTCTCGCTCTCTCTTCTCTCTGAGGACTTGAGCCCTAGGACCATGCCTCAGGACTACCTGGCCTGACGACTCTTTGCTGTCCCCAGTCCACCTACTGCTGCTCCAGTTTCAACTGTTCTGTCTGCGGCTATGGATCCCTGACCTGTTCACCGGACGCGCTACCTTGTCCCAGACCTGCTGTTTTCGACTCTCTCTCGCTCTACTGCACCTGCTGTCTAACTCCGAATGATTGGCTATGAAAAGCCAACTGACATTTACTCCTGGGGTGCTGACCTGTTGCACCCTCTACAACCACTGTGGTTATTATTATAAGACCCTGCAGGTCATCTATGAATGTTTGAACATCTTGGCCATGTACTGTTATAACCTCCACCCAGAACAGGACTAGTCACCACTCAGAGTCTGGTTTCTCTCTAGGTTTCTTCCTAGGTTCTGGACTTTTTAATGAGTATTTCCTAGCCACTGTGCTTCTACACCTGCATTTCTTGCTGTTTGGGGTTTTAGGCTGGGTTTATGTACAGCACTTTGTGACATCGGCTGATGTAAAAAGGGCATTATAAATACATTTGATTGATTAAAATTTGATTGACATGCCAGCAACAAATGCTGATACTACACATCCAAGTATATCTGACCAAATTATGAAAGACAAGAATTGTACTTTTGAATTTTGCTTGGCACATTTATTAAATTGCTTATTCCAGTTACTAATAAGCAAAACACCTATTAAGAAAATGACGGTAACAACTGTTGATTATCCTTTGATTGATGAGGAATTGAAAAAGTCTATGGTTGACAGGGATGAGGCAAAAGGCATTGTAAATACATTTGGCAGACCATTTGACTGGCAAACGTACAGCAAATTATGAAAATCATGTAACTAAATAAAACTATACTGTGAATGAAAAATAAATTATTTAAAGATTGATAGTGAAAAGCTTAGGAGCACCTTAAATGACATTTTTGGAAATTGTTTCATTGCCTACTACTTTAATTACTTTTTTAATTGGCAAGATACGCAAACTTAGGTATGACATGCCAGCAACAAACGCTGGCACTACACATCGAAGTATATCTGACCAAATTATGAAAGACAAGAATTGTAATTTTGAATTCCATAAAGTCAGCTTGGAAAAGGAGACAAAATTATTGACTGTCAACAATGACAAGCCACCGGGTCTGACAATCTGGATGGAAAATTACTGAAGATAATAGCAGACAATATTGCCACATCTTCAATTTAAGCCTACTAAAATGTATGTGCCACTGGCCTGTAGGGAGGCAAAAGTTATTCCCCTACCTAAAAGTGGTAAAGCCCCCTTTACTGGCTAAAATAGCCAACCAATCAGCCTGTTACCAACATTTAGTAAACTTCTGGAAAAAAATGTGTTTGAGCAGATAGTGCTATTTCACAGTAAACAAATTGACAATAGATTTTTAGTACGGTTACAGGGAAGGACACTCAATAAGCACAGCACCTACACAAATGACTGATGACTGGCTGAGAGAAATTGATGATAAAATGATTGTGGGGGCTGTCTTGTTCATCTTCAGTGTGGCTTTTGACATTATTGATCATAATCTGCTTCTGGAAAAAATGTGTTGTGGCTTTACACCCCCTGATATAATGTGGAAAAAGAGTTACTTGTCTAACAGAACACAGAGCATGTTCTTTAAACAAGGTCCAGGTAGAATCGGAAATTCCCCAGGGTAGCTGTTTAGGCCCCTTAATTTTTTGCAATCTTTACTAATGACATGTCACTGGCTTTGAGTAAACCCAAGTGTGTCTATATATGCGGGTGTCTTAAGACTATACACGTCAGCTACTACAGCGACTGAAATGACTGTAACACTTAACAAAGAGCTGCAGTTAGTTTCGGAATGGGTAGCAAGGAATAAGTTAGTCCTAAAAACTAAACGCATTGTATTTCGGACAAATCATTCACTAAACCCTAAACCTCAACTACATCTTGTAATGAATAATGTGGAAACTGAGCAAGTTGAGGTGACTAAACTGCTTGGAGTAACCCTGGATTTTAAACTGTCATGGTCAGAACATATTGATACAACAGCAGCTAAGATGGGGAGAAGTCTGTCCATAATAAAGCACTGCTCTGCCTTAACAGCACTATCAACAAGGCAGGTACTACAGGCTCTAATTTTGTCACACCTAGACTCCTGCTCAGTGGTGTGGTCATGTGCCACAAAGGAGGACATAGGAAAATGTCAAGTGCCTCAGAACAGGGCAACACGGCTGGCCCTTAAAAGTACACAGAGAGTTAACATTAATGACATGCATGTCAATCTCTCATGGGTCAAAGTGGAAGATAGCTTACAAAAATAAGCAGTGATTAAGCCAATCTGTCGGTTTTAAAATACTTGCACACAGCTCAGACAACCATGCATACCCCAAAAGACATGCCCCAGAGGTTTCTTCACAGTCCCCAAGTCCAGAACGGATTATGGGAAGTGCACAGTACTACATAGAGCCAGTACTACATGGAACTCTATTTCACATCAGATAACTGATGCAAGCAGTAGAATTAGATAAAAATGTGTAAAAAATACACCTTATGGAACAACGGGGACTGTGAAGAGACACAATGTTACTGACACATGCATACACATGCATTGTAATATTGTTGTATGGTGGTATTAAACAGTTTGTATTTTTGATATGTGGTAGTGTAATAATGTTATATTTTATATGTAATGTAAGTGCTTTAATATGTTTGGACCCCAGGAAGAGTAGTTGATGGCAACAGCCAATGGGGATCCGTAAGAAATTCAAATAGAAATTAAAACGTTTCTTTGAGTTCAGCCCATGTATATTTGTGTGTCAACATGAGGGTATTGCTTCCGGTTAAAGATGAGTGTTATGGCTGTAAATCATTGGGCATGAGTCTTTCTCTATGTCCCTGTCTTGATTGAGTTAAACTATGACATTGTGAGTACGTCATCTCTGTTGAGATATTACATAACTTATTAGAACTATGATGATACATGATGCCACAGTCACAACAAAAACCACTGGTCAACAACACATATGATGACTCACATAACAGTCATACATCATGAAACTTTAAAAAGAAAAACTTGACCAACAATCCAATTGTTATCTTCAGTACACTCTTAGAAAAGAAGGAGCTGCCTAGAACGTAAAAGCGTTCAGCTGTCCCCATAGGAGAACCCTTAGAACAACCCTTGTGGTTCCACGTACAACCCATTAGAACAACCCTTGTGGTTCCACGTACAACCCATTAGAATAACCCTTGTGGTTCCACGTACAACCCTTTAGAACAACCCTTGTGGTTCCACGTACAACCCTTTAGAACAACCCTTGTGGTTCCACGTACAACCCTTGTGGTTCCACGTACAACCCTTTAGAACAACCCTTGTGGTTCCACGTACAACCCTTGTGGTTCCAAGTACAACCCTTTAGAATAACCCTTGTGGTTCCACGTACAGCCCTTGTGGTTCCACGTACAACCCTTTAGAATAACCCTTGTGGTTCCACGTACAACCAAAAAGGGTTCTTCTTTGGGGACAGCCGAAGAACATTTTATGAACCCTTTTGTCTAAGAGTGTATATGATACAGCAGATTATTATTGTTCCTATGACTCCTGGCTCTTATGGAACCAAAATACAGCAGCCTTTCACTGTTACGAGAGCTGACATGGGATGGGAACGAAAGTTAGAAATGTGTCATTCTTTACATAAGTGAGGCTGAGTGAAGTATTTCCCCCCTATCTGTAGCAACAAGCAATCCATCCCTGCTCCCCCCACCCCTTCCATTCTATTGACTTTTCTGTAAACCAGTTGATTTAGTGATCGTTTGAAGGATTTTCCCGTCGATAAATTGAGCTTAGCATTTCAACCACAAATGCTTCTACCTGGCTAGTATTATTAAATCAATCAAGGTAAAAAAAAACTTGCCTGTTGATTAATGATACCTCGTACACTCCACTGGCTTCCAGTCAAAGCTCACATCCTCTTCAAGACCCTGCTGCTTGCCTACGGAGCAGCAAGGGGAACTAGCGTCAGGCTATGCTCAAACCTTACACTCCAACCTAAACACAATGTTCTGCCACCACTCTTGGCCCTCGCACACTCCACTTTCTTCCAGTCAAAGTTCCATTTCAAGACCCTGCTGCTTGCCAACGGCGTAGCAAGGGGAATTAACTTCACGCTATGCTCAAACCTTACACTCCAACCTAAACACTATGTTCTTCCACCCCTATAGGTCAGCTCCCACTCAGCCCAGTCAAAGATATTCTCTGTTCTTCCACCCCTATAGGAGGTCAGCTCCCACTCAGCCCAGTCAAAGAACTTCTCTGTTCTTCCACCCCTATAGGAGGTCAGCTCCCACTCAGCCCACTCAAAGATCTTCTCTGTTCTTCCACCCCTATAGGTCAGCTCCCACTCAGCCCACTCAAAGATCTTCTCTGTTCTTCCACCCCTATAGGAGGTCAGCTCCCACTCAGCCCAGTCAAAGATCTTCTCTGTTCTTCCACCCCTATAGGAGGTCAGCTCCCACTCAGCCCAGTCAAATATATTCTCTGTTCTCCCACCCCTGTTCTCCCAAAGATCCCTGTTCTCCCACCCCTATAGGAGGTCAGCTCCCACTCAGCCCAGTCAAAGATCTTCTCTCTTCTCCCACCCGTATAGGAGGTCAGCTCCCACTCAGCCCAGTCAAATATATTCTGTTCTCCCACCCCTATAGGAGGTCAGCTCCCACTCAGCCCAGTCAAAGATCTTCTCTGTTCTCCCACCCCTATAGGAGGTCAGCTCCCACTCAGCCCAGTCAAAGATCTTCTCTGTTCTCCCACCCCATTGGTGGAACCAGCTTCCCCCTGATGCTAGGAAAGCAGACTCCCTGCCCATCTTCCAAAAATGACTGAAAACCCACCTCTTCACAAATATCTTGACTGATCCTAGTGCCCACATCCCCCAACCCATTCTAACACCCCCTATCTACCCAAAATAAAAAAACAACCTTGCATTTCTTGAACTAAGACTCACATTTGTATTTTCCTACTAGCACTGACAGCTACTTTGAGAAAAACTGTACTTACTATGACTGTAATATGTGTTTGTCCCACCCATCTACCTTAAGATGATTGCAATAACTAAGTCGCTCTGGATAAGAGTGTCTACTAAATTGCTAAAAAATGTAAATGAGGCGCAGTAGTAGTCATTTTTAAAAGTCTAGAATGTAAAATTGTTGCAAAAATATCTTCAGGCAGAGCAGATTTAATGATGAGTACTTATTAGCTAGCCGGCTACCACCCGGTTACTCAACCTTGCACCTTAGAGGCTGCTGCCCTAAATACGTAGACATGGAATCAATGGCCACTTAAATAATGGAACATCAGTCACTTCTAATGTTTAAATACTGCTTTACTCATCTCATATGTATATACTGTATTCTATTCTACTGAATTTTTGTCAATGCCACTCCGACATTACTCGTCCTCATATTTAGATATTTCTTAAATCCATTCTTTTACTTTTAGATGTGTGTGTGTGTGTGTGTATTGTTGTGAATTGTTAGATACTACTGCACTGTTGGAGCTAGGAACACAAGCATTTAGTTAGATATTACTGCACTGTTGGAGCTAGGAACACAAGCATTTCGCTACATCTGCAATAACATCTACTACAAATGTGTATGTGACAAATAAAATTGCATTTTATTAGATTTTATTAACTACTTTTGTTTTATTCATTTAACGATTAATACATTATTTAATTTACAGCCAATAGAAATAGTGGACTAGGTTGCAAAGTGCTGTGATGGATTTCAGTGCTACTTCATCCTTGGGTTACTCTAATGATTAAAAACAAATCTTCCTCGATTAGAATTCTTCATGAACTAAGTGTAAGCTGAGCTCCTTAGACATGTGTATTATGGATGCCGTCAGTACTGTCTGAATGGTCTGATTGTCTCCTCTGTAAACTCCAACATCTGAATCTCTTGACAGGGTATTAATCTTTTATCTTTCGGTTTTAATATCGCTCTTTAAACTTATGTAATGTGAGGTTGAAATACACAGCAAGTTGGGATATTTTCTGAACATTTTATTCACTTTCATCCGATTATTTTGGGTTTGTTGCTACAGATAGGGGGGGGAATTACTTCACCCAGCCTCACTTCTTATGTAAAGCATGACACATTTTTACCTTTCGTTCCATCCGATGTCAGCTCTCTAACAGTGAAAGGCTGCTATAATTTGGTTTCATAAGAGCCAGGAGTCGTAGGAACAATAATATAATCTACTGTGCATTCAGTAATATATATTGTAGATAACAATTGGATCGTGGTGGAGTTTATTTTTTTACTGTGGCGTGGAGCGTAGCCTAGTGGTTAGAGCGTTGGACTAGTAACCGGAAGGTTGCGAGTTCAAACCCCCGAGCTGACAAGGTACAAATCTTTCGTTCTGTTCCCTGAACAGGCAGTTAACCCACTGTTCCCAGGCCGTCATTGAAAATAAGAATGTGTTCTTAACTGACTTGCCTGGTTAAATAAAGGTAAAATTAAAATTAAAATGTATGACTTATGTGAGTCATTATATGTGTTGTCGACCGGTGGCTGTTGTTGTGACATCATGTACAGTTGAAGTTGGAAGTTTACATAGACCTTAGCCAAATACATTTAAACTCAGTTTTACACAATTTCTGACATTTAAAACTTCAGGCTAGGGCCTATTTTTCTCCACTTCATGTCTGACTCCAATTTGTAAGTCGCTCTGGATAAGAGTCCTAAATGACTTAAATGTAAATGTAAATGTAAACTGCCTGTTACCAGGATATGAATACAATTGGATAGAAAACACTTTGAAGTTTGTAGAAATGTACAAAAACTGTATGAGACTATAACACAATAGATATGGTAGGAGAAAAATCCAACGAAAAACCAACCCAAAAATGTATATATTTTTTGAGAGCCCATGCTCTTCCAATGCAACGTATGGTGTAATATCCAAATCCAACGCACAGATTGCAATTCCTATGGCTTCCACTAGATGTCAGTCTTTGTTCAAGGTTTCAGGCTTGTTGCTTCCCAAAAGAGGAAGAAGTTTGAGTTTTAGTACTGGGAGTCAGAATTGGAAATCAGTCTGTGCGTGAGGGACCAAGAGGACGCGTGCATGCTAATTTAGCTAATTTAAATTTTTAACGTCCATACTTTCCAACTTTATTTATTTGAATTGCGCGCCCTCCAATTTCACCGGAAGTTGTCGTCAGGTGTCCCACTGGAGGGACACCTAGCCCTAATTAATCCTAGTAAAAATCCCCTGTCTTTGGTCAGTTAGGTTTGCCACTTTTTTTAAGAATGTGAAATGTCAAAATAATAGAGAGAATGATTTATTTCAGCTTTTATTTCTTTCATCACATTCCCATTGGCTCAGAAGTTTACATACACTCATTTAGTATTTGGTAGCATTGCATTTAAATTGTTTAACTTGGGTCAAACCTTTCAAGTAGCCTTCCACAAGCTTCCCACAATAAGTTGGGTAAATTTTGGCCCATTCCATCTGACAGAGCTGGTGTAACCGAGTCAGGGTTGTCGGCCTCCTTGCTTCACATGCTTATTTCAGTTCGCCCACATATTCTCTATAGGATTGAGGTCAAAACTTTGATGGCCACTCTAATACCTTGACTTTGTTGTCCTGTTGTAAACAGCTTTGGAAGTATGCTTGGGGTCATGGTCCATTTGGAAGACCCATTTGCGACCAAACTTTAATTTCCTGACTGACGTCTTGAGATGTTGCTTCAATATTTCCACATAATTGTTTTTTCTCCTGATGCCATATATTTTGTGAAGTGCACCAGTCCTGCAGCAAAGCACCCCCACAACATGATGCTGCCACCCCTGTGCTTCACAGTTGGGATGGTGTTCGTCAGCTTGCAAGCCTCCCCCTTTTTTCCTCCAAACATAACGATCATAATGGCCAAACAGTTCTATTATTGTTTCATCAGACCAGAGGACATTTCTCCAAAAAGTATGATCTTTGTCCTCATGTGCAGTTGCAAACCATAGTCTGGCTTTTTTTATGGCAGTTTTGGAGCAGTGGCTTCTTCCTTGCTGAGCGGCCTTTCAGGTTATGTCAATATAGGACTCGTTTTACTGTGGATATAGATACATTTGTAGCAGTTTCCTCCAGCATCTTCACAAGGTCCTTTGCTGTTGTTCTGGGATTGATTTGCGCTTTTCGCACCAAAGTACGTCATCTCTAGGCGACTGTTACGAATCCCTTTTGGCCCGTCAGTCTAGGGGGGATGGGAACGAGACCCGTAACATAACTCATGCAAATTATAATAGTGACAAAGTAAAAGAGTGAACGAAAAACCACAGACAACTTAATTACCATCAAACACTCAGGGTTTATTTGAAAACAGACGGTAAAAGGGGGCAGGAAAAGGGGCTGAGCTGGACCCAAGGAAAGAAACAAATATCCCAAAACACCCCTAAGCTGGAATAGCCTACTACTATACAGTTAACTAACCAAACATACAGTGGGTGGTCTGCCCAGTTCTACCTAGTGTTCTTAGGCAAAGTAGTCCTACAGGTAGTGTATGCCCATGTTCAACCTGTCTTGGTTCCCCCTTTTCCCACCATCAAACAACATAACACAAACAATACTCACAGGTGGGGACAAAGTGATCTGGAGGTGCTAAAACAAACAAGAGAATGTATGACAGAGAGAATGTATGACAGAGAGAATGTATGACAGAGAGAATGTATGACAGAGATATTGACAGAGATATTGACAGAGATATTGACAGAGATATTGACAGAGAGATTGACAGAGAGATTGAGCTCTTGAGAAAACAACTGATTGGGTTTTTAAACCAAGGGAAAGGAAATGTGATTGGGTAAGGGAAAAGGAGGTGTGTCTTCTGATTGATGACTGCATGTTGACTGATTGGGGAATGATGATTGCCACCTGTGAGGAGGGAAGGAGAGAAAAGAAATACACACACAGAATACCTGTATCCGTAACACTCCCACTCCCTCCCATCACATAATAACTAAATTAATTTAACACCTTCCCAAACTCGCACTTGCCAAGTTCAGGGTTAGAGAAGCAGCTGCCAAACGTTCACATACTACCCTTAGAAAGTCAACATGATCTGACCACTCAGACGAATAAATCACTAGATCATCAAGATATGCACTACAATTGGGAACACCAGCTACCAGCTTAACCAGTCGTTCCGCATCCAAAAAGTACTGTAGGAAGTTGTCTGGGGTCACAAAGGCAGAAATCTCAGAAGCATGTGAGGTTAACGGCACCTGCCAGTAACCTTTTAATTAAGAGGTCTAACTTAGTTACATAATTAGCAGCACCAATGGTGTTGATACAGTCATCCAGTCTGGGTAACGGGTACGAATCTGGCATTGTGACAGCATTTACCTTTCGATGATCTGTACATAACCTGGATGTATCATCAGGTTTAGGAACTAGAATACAAGGAGAACTCCAAGGGCTTGAACTTGGCGTAGCCAGGTCATTCAACAAATATTTAACTTCATCCCTCATTAACTTCCTCTTAGAAGCATTGATACAATATGGGTGTTGCTTGATAGGGGCAGCATTTCCAACATTAATGTCATGTTCCAACACGTTTGTGCGAGTAGGAACGTCATTAAATAGACATGGAAAACTGTGTAGTAGCCTCACAATATCGTCGGCCTGTCCGTCCGTTAAATGAACCAGACCTGATTGGATAGACAGCAGCATTTCTGAGTTGGTCAATTTAACGCACTGCTGCTGAGTATTGCGCAACTCAAATCCATCAACATCATCAATATGACAGTCCACTATCATAGCAGTAGTAGCAGAGGAGACAGTAGTCTGGTATGCCTTCACCATGTTAATGTGGCAGGAGTTTGAAGCACATAATCAGTTTCACTTATTTTCTTTTCAATGAAATAAGGACCAGAGAAATGAGCAGACAGTGAAAATCCTGGAAAAGTCAATAACACCAGTACTTGGTCACCTGGCTGTATTGGGCGAGAAACAGCCTGTTAATCATAGTGTCTTTTCATACTCCTTTGTGAGGAAGACAGAGCTTCCTTTGCGAGAGCACAGGCTTGGTGTAGGCACTCACGAAAGCGACTAACGTAGTCCAACACATTCAACAAATTCCCGTAGTCCAACACTCTTGGGACTCTTTGGAAAAAAACTGTTTTTTAAGGACTTTCATTGGTCCTCTCACTATGTGACCAAACACTAGTTCAGCCGGGCTGAAACCTAGGGACTCCTATACAGTTTCACGAGCAGCAAACAAAACTAGAGGAACTCCCTCATCCCAATCTTTCTCAGATTCCAAACAATATTTGCGTAGCATAGACTTCAGTGTCTGATACCATCTTTCAAGCGCACCCTGAGACTCTGGGGGAAATGCACTTGCCACCTGGTGCGTAATTGACAAGGATTTTAACACCTGTTTAAAGAGCTTTGATAGGAAATTGGTACCTTGATCACTTTGTACCACCTTAGGTAACCCGAATGTCGTGAAGAATTTAATTAAGGCTTTACTCACTATCGGAGCTGTAATCCTTCTCAGAGGAATGGCCTCGGTATCTTGTAGCCATACACATAATCGTTAACAAAAACTGGTTACCCGATTGTCTTCGGTAACGGTCCGACACAATCAACCACCACGTGTTCGAATGGTTCACCTATGACAGGTATGGGACAAAGAGGAGCGGGAGGAGTAACCTGATTTGGTTTTCCTGTTATCTGACATGTGTGGCATGTCCGACAGAACTGAGCCACATCTTGTTTTAAACCTGGCCAAAAGAAATGTTGAAGGATCCGAGCATAAGTCTTGGTGATTCCTAAATGACCAGACCACAGGTGATCATGAGCAAGGGATAACAGATTTTGTCGAAAGGCTGTAGGAATCACGATTTGGTAAACAGCATTCCAATCTCCGTCCACGTCTACATGGGATGTCCATTTACGCAGGAGGAGATTACCATCAATTAAGTAAGCCACGTTCTTCTTCACATCTTCCAATGAGACAACACTAGAAAGACATTTAGCAAGCTTGTCGTCAACCTTTTGGTTAGCAAACAGCTGCTCACGAGTGACTGTATTACATCAGCAATAAATTCAACATACTCTTGATTCTTTCCTGGGCTGTTTGTCAGAGGTGATCAGCTTCCCAGAGGTAGCACACAACCTATCCTCTTGATCAACCTCTTTGAACAGCACAGTGTTCGAAAAACCTATCTCATCACCCATTTGTCGTGGCTGAGCACGAGTGACAGCACAAGCGGGGAACACATGTGGATAACTCTGTGCCAGCTCATTGGAGACAGAGAGGTCACTTTTATCCATTACTTCCATTACGGGTACTACCTTTCCTCCAGCAATATGTTACCCATTATAAAGGTCACACCTTTTACTGGAAACATAGGACGTACCCCCACTCTGAATATTCCACTGATTAACTCAGAGTGTACTTTCACAAAGTGCAATGGCACTGGGACAAAACCCATTTCAATACCCTGCACTAACACACTTGAACCAGACTGTGTATCGTCGGATAAAGGCAACACATCAGACAATATAAACGACTGCGCCGCACCAGTATCTCTAAGGATTTTAACCGGACGCTGAGACGAGGGACACAAACCCCTCAAATGATCGGTTCATAACTGCGGTCAGGGACTGGGTCTTTCAAACTACAGTTACCCTGAGGCACCTGTTTTGTTTCAGACCTCACAACCGTACGAATTAGACCAACACCTGTTGGTGGCTTGGCACGAAGAGGCATCCCTTGTTTGCGTTTAAGCAGGAAGCAATCATTAATCATATGTCCTACCTCATGACAATAGAAACAAGGACTCATTTTTATGGCATGATTGATATACTGCTGGCCGACTAGGGCTGAAAGTAGGCAAGTCAGTGGCTCTACTCTCAGTTTGAGCTGAAAACACACTCTTGTGCGTCAACACAAACTAGTCTGCCAACACAGACGGTTCTGACAGGGAGGATACTTTCTGTTCGTTTAGGTAAACTACAATGTGTTCAGGTAAGCCATTTTTAAAACTCTTCCAAAAAGATTAACTTCCGGAGAGAGTTGAAATCAGTTACCTTACAAGCAGCATGCCATTTATCAAACAGATTTCCCTTGTCTCTAGCTAATTCCACATACGTCTTACAAGAAGACTTCTTATGAGACCTAAATCTCTGTCGGTATGCCTCAGGCACAAGCTCATAGGCACGAAGAACAGTAGCTTTGACCACTTCATAATTGCAAACTGTCTTCAAGAGGTAGCGATGACAAAACCTCTTGGGCTTTACCAGTTAATTTACACTAAAGTAATAGGCACCATATCTCTTCAGGCCATTTCAATGCTATGTGTTCAAATACACAAAAAAAGGAGTCAACCTCTGACTCTCTGAACAAAGGAACTAAGGCAATCTGCCTACTAATGTCAAACGTGTTAGAAGCTCCAGCCAGAACGGAGGCTGGATGGTAACAAGAACTGTAAAATAACCCATGCAAATTATAATAGTGACAAAGACTCAGGGTTAATTTGAAAACACACAGTAAAAGGGGGGCTGAGCTGGACCCAACGAAAGAAACAAATATCTAAAAACACCCCTAAGCTGGAATAGCCTACTACTATACAGTTAACTAACCAAACATACAGGTAGTGTATGCCCAATGTTCAACCTGTCTTGGTTCCCCCTTTTCCCACCATCAAACAACATAACACCTCCAAAGTGATCTGGAGGTGCTAAAACAAACAAGAGAAGTACAGAGAGAATGTATGACAGAGAGAATGTATGACAGAGAGAATGTATGACAGAGAGAATGTATGACAGAGAGAATGTATGACAGAAAGAATGTATGACAGAAAGAATGTATGACAGAGAGAATGTATGACAGAGATATTGACAGAGAGATTGAGCTCTTGAGAAAACAACTGATTGGGTTTTTAAACCAAGGGAAAGGAAATGTGATTGGTAAGGGAAAAGGAGGTGTGTCTTCTGATTGATGACTGCATGTTGACTGATTGGGGAATGATGATTGCCACCTGTGAGGAGGGGAGAAGGAGAGAAAAAAAAACACACACACACACACACACACACACACACACACACACACACACACACACACACACACACACACACACACACACACACACACACACACACACACACAGAATACCTGAATCCATAACAGAGACAGAACGCGTCTCCATCCTGATTGATATGACGGCTGGTGCCATGGTGTTTAAACTTGCGTACTACTGTTTGTATAGTTGAACGTGGTAGCTTCAGGGATTTGGGAATTGCTCCCAATGATGAACCAGACTTGTGGAAGTCTACAATTTGTTTTTTGAGGTCTTGGCTGATTTCTTTAGATTTTCCCATGATGTCAAGCAAAGAGCCTCTGAGTTTGAAGGTAGGCCTTGAAATACATCCACAGGTACACCTCCAATTGACTCAAATGATGTCAATTAGCCTATCAAAAGCTTCTAAAGCCATGACATCATTTTCTGGTATTTTCCAAGCTGTTTAAAGGCACAGTCAACTTAGTGTATGTAAGCTTCTGACCCACTGGAATTGTGATACAGTGAATAAGTGAAATAATCTGTCTGTAAACAATTGTTGTGAAAATGACTTGTGTCATGCACAAAGTAGATGTCCTAACCGAGTTGCCGTTACCAAGAAATTTGTGGAGTGGTTGAATAACGAGTTTAAATGATTCCAAAGTGTATGTAAACTTATTGTTACAACAAATGAGTGAGGAGGTGTGGAGTCAGGTGCAGAGAGCAAAAGATGTGGGGAAAAACACGCTTTAATGTCCAGGAGAAATAACATGAACAAAAGTAGGAAAACGAATGATCAGAAATATAAACTGATAGCGTGAAACCCAAAATACAAACAAAATACACTCAAACACAGAACAGACGAACAAGCCCGCACGAAACAGAAGCGGGCTGAACAAACTATATATAACCCTACCCTAACAACCAAACAAGAAACAGGTGAAACCAATCAGACAAAACCAAAGGAACACAGAACAACGGATCGGTGATAGCTAGTAGACCGGCGACGACGACCGCCGAGCACCACCCGAACAAGAAGGGGAGTCACCTTCGGTAATATTCGTGACACTTACGACTGTATCATCAAAGTTCAAATAAATTATGTAAAATCTCAGTTGAACTCAATCAATACAGGGACATAGAGGAAGATCCAATGGCTTAAATCCATAACGCATATACACTGCTCAAAAAAATAAAGGAAACACTAAAATACCACATCCTAGTTCTGAATGAATGAAATATTCTTATTAAATACTTTTTTCTTTACATAGTTGAATGTGCTGACAACAAAATCACAAAAAATATCAATGGAAATCAAATTTATCAACCCATGGAGGTCTGGATTTGGAGTCATACTTAAAATTAAAGTGGAAAACCACACTACAGGCTGATCCAACTTTGATGTAATGTCCTTAAAACAAGTCAAAATGAGGCTCAGTAGTGTGTGTGGCCTCCACGTGCCTATATGACCTCCCTACCATGCCTGGGCATGCTCCTGATGAGGTAGTGGATGGTCTCCCGAGGGATCTCCTCCCAGACCTGGACTAAAGCATCCACCAACACCCTTTGGCTGTTGGTGGATGGAGCGAGGCATGATGTTCCAGATGTGCTCAATTGGATACAGGTCTGGGGAACGGACGGGCCAGTCCATAGCATCAATGCCTTCCTCTTGCAGGAACTGCTGACACACTCCAGCCACATGAGGTCTTGCATTGTCTGGCATTAGGAGGAACCCAGGGACAACCATACCAGCATATGGTCTCACAAGGGGTCTGAGGATCTCATCTCGGCACCCAATGGCAGTCAGGCTACCTCTGGCGAGAACATGAAGGGCTGTGCGGCCCCCCAAAGAAATGCCACCCCACACCATGACTGACCCACCACCAAACCGGTCATGCTGGAGGATGTTGCAGGCAGCAGAACGTTCTCCACGGCGTCTCCAGACTCTGTCACGTCTGTCACATGTGCTCAGTGTGAACCTGCTTTCATCTGTGAAGAGCACAGGGCGCCAGTGGCGAATTTGCCAATTTTGGTGTTCTCTGGCAAATGCCAAACGTCCTGCACGGTGTTGGGCTGTAAGCACAACTCCCACCTGTGATCCTCAGGCCCTCATACCACCCTCATGGAATCTGTTTCTGACCATTTGAGCAGACACATGCACATTTGTGGCCTGCTGGAGTCCATTTTGCAGGGCTCTGGCAGTGCTCCTCCTGCTCCTCCTTGCACAAAGGAAGAGGTAGCGGTCCTGCTGCTGGGTTGTTGCCCTCCTACGGCCTCCTCCACGTCTCCTGATGTACTGGCCTGTCTCCTGGTAGCGCCCCCATGCTCTGGACACTACGCTGACAGACACAGCAAACCTTCTTGCCACAGCTCGCAATGATGTTCCATTCTGGATGAGCTGCACTACCTGAGCCACTTATGTGTGTTGTAGACTCCATCTCATGCTACCACGAGAGTGAAAGCACCGCCAGCATTCAAAAGTGACCAAAACATCAGCCAGGAAGCATAGGAACTGAGAAGTGGTCTGCGGTCACCACCTGCAGAACCCCTCCTTTATTGGGGGTGTCTTGCTAATTGCCTATAATTTCCACCTGTTGTCTATTCCATTTGCACAACAGCATGTGAAATGTATTGTCAATCAGTGTTGCTTCCTAAGTGGACAGTTTGATTTCACAGAAGTGTGAATGACTTGGAGTTACATTGTTGTTTAAGTGTTCCCTTTATTTTTTTGAGCAGTGTATTTAGCTGGAAGCAATACCCTCACACTGACTCATAACTAAATATGGGCTGAACTGTAAGACCTATTTCATTTATACCAACATCCCCTAGTGAATGTTTTATGAACGTCAACACTGCTAGGAGATACTAAGAGGCAGCAGGTACAGCACAAATTAATGTTGAAACTGGGGAGAAGCTATAAAGAGTCGGCCGCTACCTGGTTACGAACAGCCTGTCCTTTAGGAGTGACTCATGACCTGCCTTGAATCCTGGGCACAATAAACAGCTTGCTACGCTTCGCCTGTAATATCATAATTTGTCTTGCGGGTCGTGCCGGAACTTATTAAGGAAGACAAGTGTACCTGGAGAGGACCCAGAGGGTTGTCATGTATTTGAATAATGACAGAAAGCATGCTTGCTGTAACCAAACTATCACCAGGGAGGTCTTGCCACTTCAGAGAAATGAATACTTGACCCAGCGCTGCATAACTACATGGTGAATAATGGTTTGGAGCTTATTTTGGATAGGTGGCAAATGGTACAGTGTATTCAGAAAGTATTCAGACCCCTTGATGTTTTCCACGTTTTGTTACTTTACAGCCATAACCTAAAATTGATTAAACAGTGTTTCTCCTCATCAATCTTCACACACCATAATGACAAAAGAAAGTTAAAAAAAAAACATTTTTGCAAATGTATTAAAAATAAAAAGCTGAATTATCACATTTACATAATTATTTAGACCTGTTTGTTGTTTTGTATTTTGTATAAGTTATTTCATGTATCGCGATTCATTTATTAAAGACATGAGTAACCACCACGCTGCATTTCGGTCCGACTCTCTTTCAACAAACGAACAACGCCGTTACAGAATCACCCACCACACACGGACCGAGTGGCGTGGTAACAGGCAGCAGGAGCAGCGAAGGGAGGACATTATGGACAGCAGAGGTATGGAGTATACTACGTGGGAAGAAATAGACAGAGAGAGAGTGCCGGCGCCCGCCTGGGATTCGCTGGAGCAGTGCGAAGAGGGCTATAGGAGAATGGAGTTGGAGAGGCAATCACGACGGCGCAGAGGGAAGCCCCAAAAATGTATTGGGGGAGGGCTCAGAGGTAGAGTGGCTGAGTCAGGAGTCAGACCTGAGCCAACTCTCTCTGTTAATCGTGAGGAGCAGCGATCAAAGGACTTCTGGACTTGGGAGGAGATATTAGACGGAAAAGGACCCTGGGCTCAGCCTGGAGAATATCGCCATCCCAAGGAAGAACTGGAGGCGGTAAAAGCGGAGAGGCACTGGTATGAGGAGGCAGCACGGCGACGCGGATGGAAGCCTGAGAGTCAGCCCCAAAAAAATATTGGGGGGGGGGCTTACAGGGAGTATGGCTATGCCAGGTAGGAGACCTGCGCAAACTCCCTGTGCTTACCGGGGGGCTAGAGAGACCGGGCAGGCACCGTGTTATGCTATGGAGCGCACAGTGTTTCCATTGCGGGTGCATAGCCCGGTGCGGTTCATACCAGCCCTTCGTATTGGCCGGGCTAGAGTGGGCATCGAGCCAGGTAAGGTTGGGCAGGCTCGGTGCTCAAGAGCTCCAGTGCGCCTGCACGGTCCGGTCTATCCAGAGCCACCTCCACACACCAGTCCTCCGGTAGCAGCTCCCCGCACCAGGCTTCCTGTGCGTGTCCTCGATCCAGTATCACCAGTGCCAGCACCACGCATCAGGCCTACAGTGCGCCTCGCCTCTCCTGTGCTGTCGGAGTCTCCCGCCTGTTCAGCGCTATCAGAGCCTTCCTCCTCTACAGTGCTGCTGGAGTCTCCTGTCTGTTCAGCGCTATCAGAGCCTTCCTTCCCTCCTGCGCTGTCGGAGTCTCCCGCCTGTTCAGCGCTTCCAGAGCCTTCCTCCTTTACAGCGCTGCCGGAGCCTCCTGCCTGTTCGGAGCAGCCTGAGCTGCCAGTCTGCATGAAGCAGCCAGAGCTGCCAGTCTGCATGGAGCAATCAGAGTTGTCAGCC
This sequence comes from Oncorhynchus gorbuscha, assembly GCF_021184085.1. Lineage (NCBI taxonomy): Eukaryota > Metazoa > Chordata > Actinopteri > Salmoniformes > Salmonidae > Oncorhynchus > Oncorhynchus gorbuscha. The sequence goes on along the minus strand of NC_060184.1, from coordinate 77,799,197 downwards.
TGCATGGAGCAGTCAGAGCTGTCAGTCTGCATGGAGCAGTCAGAGCTGTCAGTCTGTATGAAGCAGCCAGAGCTGTCAGTCTGCATGAAGCAGCCAGAGCTGTCAGTCTGCATGAAGCAGCCAGAGCTGTCAGTCTGCATGAAGCAGCCAGAGCTGTCAGTCTGCATGAAGCAGCCAGAGCTGTCAGTCTGCATGAAGCAGCCAGAGCTGTCAGTCTGCATGAAGCAGCCAGAGCTGTCAGTCTGCAAGGAGCTGCCAGTCTGCAAGGAGCTATCAGTCTGCAAGGAGCTGCCAGTCTGCAAGGTGCTGCCAGTCTGCATAGAGCAGCTAGATCCGCCAGTCAGCCATGATCTTCCAGATCTGCCAGTCAGCCATGATCTTCCAGATCTGCCAGTCAACCAGTCTCTTCCAGATCTGCCAGTCAACCAGAATCTTCCAGATCTGCTAGTCAACCAGAATCTCCCAGATCCGCCAGCCAGCCAGGATCTACCGGAGCCTACTACCTGACTGAGCTTCATCTCAGTTCTGGGCTTCCTCTAAGTACTGGGCTTCCTCTCAGTACTGGGCTTTCTCTCAGTACTGGGCTTCCCCTCAGTCCCGAGCTGCCCCTCAGTCCCGAGCTGCCCCTCAGTCCCGAGCTGCCCCTCAGTCCCGAGCTTCCCCTCAGTTACGAGCTGCTCCTCAGTTCAGTGGGGTTCTGGGTGAGGACTATTAGGCCATGGTCGGCGGCGAAGGTGGATTATCCCAGGACGCGAAGGGGAGGAACTATGACATTAATGGAGTGGGGTCCATGTCCCGAGCCGGACCGCTACCATGGACAGACGCCCACCCGGACCCTCCGTATGGTTTTCGTCCGGGAGTCCGCACCTTAGGGGGGGGGTTCTGTCACGCCTTGGTCATAGTGCTTTGTGTTTCGTTATATATATCAGGCCACGGTGTGACATGGGTTTATTTTGTGGTATTTCGAATTGGGGTTTTGTAGTTATTGGGATGCGGCTGAGTAGGGGTGTTGCATAGGTTTGGCTGCCTGAGGCGGTTCTCAATCAGAGTCAGGTGATTCTCATTGTCTCTGATTGGGAACCGTATTTAGGTAGCCGGGGTTCACTGTGTATTTCGTGGGTGATTGTTCCTGTCTCTGTGTTGTAGTCACCAGATAGGCTGTAATTAGATTTCACGTTCCGTTTGTTGTTTTGTATTTTGAGTAACCACCACGCTGCATTTCGGTCTGACTCTCTTTCAACAAATGAAGAACGCCGTTACAGCCATCACAATACAAGTGGCATGAAAACTCTCTTTGGGAGGCTCTCATTGGCCTGTCCTTATATCTAATCAGCCAATCAGATTTTCTGAATTCTCTGTGTTCTTTCAGAAAGATTGGCCCCACTTTACAGTAAATGTCCCTAATACCTACCCTACTGTGTGTATTTGCATGGTAATTACTTAGGTTCAGTAAGTACACATGGTTACATATTACTTAAAAATGTTAAACATGAAAGGTCAACGCGTTTTAACACAAACTGCAAATCATTCGGAGAGTGTTTTCTATTTGATTAGCTCGCAAGCTCTTTTAAATGTAATTGTAGTTGTCGTCAACATTAAAAGAACAATGAGTATGTATTAAATCCCAGAGAGGAATATTAATTGTTAAAGAACTCAAAGTTTTATCAAACCAGATTAGTCATGCTGGCATGGTCAATATGAAGTGTAAAAAAACAACATTTTATGGGCTTTTTTTGTCTCTATGAACTAATTGCAGTGTAGCCTGTATGCTTTTAAGCAATGGACCAGCTCTGATCCGAGCTGTTTTACATACTGTATGTATCACTCTCTGGATTTAAAACAACTTACAATTTATCCAGGCTAATGACATATCCGTCTTCTGCAGGCAAAGACTGAGTAGTCCCTCCAACCAAATGAGTTTTCCATTATTTCAAAGACATCTCCAGAGCACTTTCTGCTCTCTCTATTGTGTCTTGTACTATCGAGCTTGGATGTACCGTTAGTATGAGCATTGAGATTTGAATGTGTTAATTCATTGCATTCTCTTGTACCGACGAAAGCTCAGTGAAAAGTGTGTCTAAAGCAACATAACAGAGATAGCCAATACCAAATGTTGTCCCATTGGAAGACTGAGTTTCAGGTTTAGGTTTTTTTCAGCTACTGAAAAATGTCCCACTAAAATATCTACTGTAGTGTGCTATATCAGTGTTGTACTATTGTTGAGCTCCTCTATCGTAGTGTGCTATATCACTGTTGTGCTATTGTAGACATCTTATATTGTACTGGCTGTAACAGGGTTGTACTGTTGTTGACCTCTTATATTGTACTGGCTGTAACAGGGTTGTACTGTTGTTGACCTCTTATATTGTACTGGCTGTAACAGGGTTGTTCTGTTGTTGACCTCTTATATTGTACTGGCTGTAACAGGGTTGTACTGTTGTTGTTCTGTAACAGGGTTGTACTGTTGTTGACCTCTTATATTGTACTGGCTGTAACAGGGTTGTACTGTTGTTGACCTCTTATATTGTACTGGCTGTAACAGGGTTGTACTGTTGTTGACCTCTTATATTGTACTGGCTGTAACAGGGTTGTTCTGTTGTTGGGTTGTTTCTGTTGTTGACCTCTTATATTGTACTGGCTGTAACAGGGTTGTTCTGAACTGGCTGTAACAGTGTCGGCACCAAAACATTTGTCTTACCAACCTTTGTTGATTCTCAATAAGATATTGTCACGTATACTCCCTCTCCGGCCTCTAGGTCATCAAGCTGCTGATTATCCCACACACCTGTCACCATTGTCAAGCGCACCAGCACCTCATGACACTCCCCTGGACTCAATAACCTCCTTGATTATCTTCTCCTATGTCTGTCCCTCCCCTTGGTTATTTCCTCGGGTGTTATTGACTCTGTTTTCATGTCAGGTGCATTGTTTGTGTTACGTGTTTTATTGTTTCATTCATTTATTCAAACACTCACTCCTTGAACTTGCTTCCCGACTCTCGGCGCACGTCGTAACAGATACTCTGTCTGTCTGTCGTCTGTTATTTCCTATGATTTGATTTGTGACAAACCTATTATTTACACTCTGATCTAGTTTACCAACCGTTGTCTTCCCTCTGTCTCGGTATCAGCCGCTCGAAATATCTTCAACATTTGTCCACTCGTTTGTGTGCTCAGTGTAACACAGCCCAACTGAGAGGGTCAGGCAGAGGACTTGTTCTTAATGTAAATGGTGTTGTGTGTGTTCTCGCGTCCCCGCTGTGATTGTTTTCAAAACAAGCTCTGATGTCAGTGCTTGAGGTGGTGACTTGCTGTACCGTCAATAACCGTCAATAACCACTGTGGATATTATTATTGACCCTATTATTGACCCTGAGGTGGTGACTTGATGCACCGTCAATAACCACTGTGGATATTATTATTGACCCTGAGGTGTTGACTTGCTGTACCGTCAATAACCACTGTGGATATTATTATTGACCCTGAGGTGGTGACTTGATGCACCGTCAATAACCACTGTGGATATTATTATTGACCCTGAGGTGGTGACTTGCTGTACCGTCAATAACCACTGTGGATATTATTGACTTACTTCCGGCGCCGACTGAGATAGCCGCCTCACTTCGCGTTCCTAGGAAACTATGCAGTTTTTTGTTTTTTTACGTGTTATTTCTTACATTAGTACCCCAGGTCATCTTAGGTTTCATTACATACAGTCGAGAAGAACTACTGAATATAAGATCAGCGTCAACTCACCATCAGTACGACCAAGAATATGTTTTCCGCGACGCGGATCCTGTGTTCTGCCTTACAAACAGGACAACGGAATGGATCGCATGCAGCGACCCAAGGAAACGACTCCGAAAAAGAGGGAAACGAGGCGGTGTTCTGGTCAGACTCCGAAAAAGGGCACATCGCGCACCACTTCCCAGCATTCTTCTTGCCAATGTCCAGTCTCTCGACAACAAGGTTGACGAAATCCGAGCAAGGGTGGCATTCCAGAGGGACATCAGAGACTGCAACGTTCTCTGCTTCATGGAAACATGGCTTACGCTATCCAGGGCGGTGCAGCCAACGGGTTTCTCCACGCATCGCGCCGACAGAAACATACATCTCTCTGGTAAGAAGAGTGGCGGGGGCGTATGCCTCATGACTAACGGGACATGGTGTGATGAAGGAAACATACAGGAACTCAAATCCTTCTGTTCACCTGATTTAGAATTCCTCACAATCAAATGTAGACCGCATTATCTTCCAAGAGAATTCTCTTCGATTATAATCACAGCCGTATATATCCCCCCCAGAGCAGACACATCGATGGCTCTGAACGAACTTTATTTAACTCTTTGCAAACTGGAAACAATTTATCCGGAGGCTGCATTCATTGTAGCTGGGGATTTTAACAAAGCTAATCTGAAAACAAGACTCCCTAAATATTATCAGCATATCGATTGCGCAACCAGGGGTGGTAAAACCTTGGATCATTGTTACTCTAACTTCTGCGACGCATATAAGGCCCTGCCCCGCCCCCCTTTCGGGAAAGCTGACCACGACTCCATTTTGCTGATCCCTGCCTACAGGCAGAAGCTAAAACAAGAGGCTCCCACGCTGAGGTCTGTCCAACGCTGGTCAGACCAAGCTGACTCTACACTCCAAGACTGCTTCCATCACGTGGACTGGGACATGTTTCGTATTGCGTCAGATGGAAATATTGACGAATACGCTGATTCGGTGTGCGAGTTCATTAGAACGTGCGTTGAAGATGTCGTTCTCATAGCAACCATAAAAACATTCCCAAACCATAAAACGTGGATTGATGGCAGCATTCGCGTGAAACTGAAAGCGCGAACCACTGCTTTTAATCAGGGCAAGGTGTCTGGTAACATGTCCGAATATAAACAATGCAGCTATTCCCTCCGCAAGGCTATTAAACAAGCTAAGCGTCAGTACAGAGACAAAGTGGAATCTCAATTCAATGGCTCAGACACAAGAGGCATGTGGCAGGGTCTACAGTCAATCACGGACTACAAGAAGAAACCCAGCCCAGTCACGGACCAGGATGTCTTGCTCCCAGGCAGACTAAATAACATTTTTGCCCGCTTTGAGGACAATACAGTGCCACTGACACGGCCTGCAACGAAAACATGCCGTCTCTCCTTCACTGCAGCCGAGGTGAGTAAGACATTTAAACGCGTTAACCCTCGCAAGGCTGCAGGCCCAGATGGCATCCCCAGCCGCGCCCTCAGAGCATGCGCAGACCAGCTGGCCGGTGTGTTTACGGACATATTCAATCAATCCCTATACCAGTCTGCTGTTCCCACATGCTTCAAGAGGGCCACCATTGTTCCTGTTCCCAAGAAAGCTAAGGTAACTGAGCTAAACGACTACCGCCCCGTAGCACTCACTTCCGTCATCATGAAGTGCTTTGAGAGACTAGTCAAGGACCATATCACCTCCACCCTACCTGACACCCTAGACCCACTCCAATTTGCTTACCGCCCAAATAGGTCCACAGACGATGCAATCTCAACCACACTGCACACTGCCCTAACCCACCTGAACAAGAGGAATACCTATGTGAGAATGCTGTTCATCGACTACAGCTCGGCATTCAACACCATAGTACCCTCCAAGCTCGTCATCAAGCTCGAGACCCTGGGTCTCGACCCCGCCCTGTGCAACTGGGTACTGGACTTCCTGACGGGCCGCCCCCAGGTGGTGAGGGTAGGCAACAACATCTCCTCCCCTCTGATCCTCAACACGGGGGCCCCACAAGGGTGCGTTCTGAGCCCTCTCCTGTACTCCCTGTTCACCCACGACTGCGTGGCCACGAACGCCTCCAACTCAATCATCAAGTTTGCGGACGACACAATAGTGGTATGCTTGATTACCAACAACGACGAGACGGCCTACAGGGAGGAGGTGAGGGCCCTCGGAGTGTGGTGTCAGGAAAATAACCTCACACTCAACGTCAACAAAACTAAGGAGATGATTGTGGACTTCAGGAAACAGCAGGGGGAACACCCCCCTATCCACATCGATGGAACAGTAGTGGAGAGGGTAGCTAGTTTTAAGTTCCTCGGCATACACATCACAGACAAACTGAATTGGTCCACTCACACTGACAGCGTCGTGAAGAAGGCGCAGCAGCGCCTCTTCAACCTCAGGAGGCTGAAGAAATTTGGCTTGTCACCAAAAGCACTCACAAACTTCTACAGATGCACAATCAAGAACATCCTGGCGGGCTGTATCACCGCCTGTTACGGCAACTGCTCCGCCCTCAACCGTAAGGCTCTCCAGAGGGTAGTGAGGACTGCACAACGCATCACCGGGGGCAAACTACCTGCCCTCCAGGACACCTACACCACCCGATGTTACAGGAAGGCCATAAAGATCATCAAGGACATCAACCACCCGAACCACTGCCTGTTCACCCCGCTATCATCCAGAAGGCGAGGTCAGTACAGGTGCATCAAAGCTGGGACCGAGAGACTGAAAAACAGCTTCTATCTCAAGGCCATCAGACTGTTAAACAGCCACTACTAACATTGAGTGGCTGCTGCCAACACACTGTCATTGACACTGACCCAACTCCAGCCACTTTAATAATGGGAATTGATGGGAAATGATGTAAATATATCACTAGCCACTTTAAACAATGCTACCTTATATAATGGTACTTACCCTACATTATTCATCTCATATGCATATGTATATACTGTACTCTACATCATCGACTGCATCCTTATGTAATACATGTATCACTAGCCACTTTAACTATGCCACTTTGTTTACTTTGTCTACACACTCATCTCATATGTATATACTGTACTCGATACCATCTACTGTATGCTGCTCTGTACCATCACTCATTCATATATCCTTATGTACATATTCCTTATCCCCTTACACTGTGTATAAGACAGTAGTTTTGGAATTGTTAGTTAGATTACTTGTTGGTTATCACTGCATTGTCGGAACTAGAAGCACAAGCATTTCGCTACACTCGCATTAACATCTGCTAACCATGTGTATGTGACAAATAAAATTGGATTTGATTTGATTTTGACCCTGAGGTGTTGACTTGCTGTACCGTCAATAACCACTGTGGATATTATTATTGACCCTGAGGTGGTGACTTGATGCACCGTCAATAACCACAGTGGATATTATTATTGACCCTGAGGTGGTGACTTGATGCACCGTCAATAACCACTGTGGATATTATTATTGACCCTGTTGGTAATCTATAGCTTTGCAAAGCCCCCTGATCCCACGAGCTGTACACTGTAGTGTTTAACTGTGAAGGGAAACACTATGATTATGATTTAGAAACCCAGCTGACTGTATGTGTACATCGCCATATTGGCATTGTTGCATCATTTACATTTACATTTAAGTCATTTAGCATCACTGGCAGGAGAGAATTTTGGAACTCCCAAAAATGGCTGAATTTAAGGAGCAGCTCCGAGTCATCTGAGAATTAGTTTATTACAGAAAATGTAATAATGTTAGTTGGGGAGCCAATAAACCTACACTGTAGTGTTTAAATGTGAGCTTGCAAGATCAGGTGGCTTTGTGAGGCTAGGTCATCTATGAACCTTTGAACACCTTCAAGATCAATCTGGCCTTAATGGCCATGTAATTTTATAATCTACCTCCCAGCACAGTCAGAAGAGGACTGGCCACCCCTCGGAGCCTGGTTCCTCTCTAGGTTTTTCCTAGCCACTGTGCGTCTACATCTGCATTACTTGCTCTTTGGGGTTTCAGGCTGGGTTTCTGTATAAGCACTTTGTGACAACTGTTGATGTGAAAATACATCTGATTGATTGATTTTAAAAGATGAATGGTCACAAAGTGGCCTGTTCTTAACATGACAACGGGACATAACTAATGAATTAACCATATTGACTGTGTCGGATACATTATACTAAAATACATGGCACCAAGCTTCATAGAATCTGAACTGTATTGGAGATGGGTGTGGGACAATTATTTGGAGTCTTATACACTTGATATAGTGATGTTTCACGAGACCAACAGCCACTACCAGGAACAATATAGAGCCCGACTTCCCACATTTGCTTTAATTGAAAGACGACAACAATTATGTAGTCCACAGATTCAATTAGGCCCAGTGAGTCTAGCAGAGTTTAATCCACTGTTGTAAGCCAGTGTCTGAGATTGGCTTCTCCATTATGAGAGATATAATCAGGGCAGGCATGAGTAGGCATAGTCAGTCATAAATCAAACATTAGACTGCACAATAAACCAGTATCAAATCTGAATCAATTAGGGGCTAGATTAGTAAACTAAACCACAGAGGGGTTGTAATTAAGTATAAATTTCCTTTTGTGTTTCTCTATTATTGTAATGTCGTCTGTGGGTAGCAGGACTAGAGGAGTCAGACGCAGGACAGCAGATATGAGTAAATAAACGTATTTTAGTCAAAATAGAACAAATACAATACAACATTAGCGAGCCCACAATAAACGGACCGTATTACATAAAAACAATCATTCACAAACAAACATGGGGGAACAGAGGGTTAAATCATGAACAGGTCATTGGGGGATTGAAACCAGGTGTGCAAGACAAAGACAAAACAAATGGAAAATGAAAAGTGGATCGGCGATGGCTAGAAGGCCAGTGACGTCGACCGCCGAAGGCCGCCCAAACAAGGAGAGTCGTGACAATTATTGAGAATCGAATTCCAAATTAAGTCAATTCTGAAGTGATGAGGTGGACAAGATTAATCAAATATGAATAAACACAGATATGAGTAAAAATTGACTGAAATATATATTGTTTGGATAAAAAATGCGAAAACAGCCTTCGATACAAAAATCAAAACAGCCTTCGATTACATTTTTTTCCCTCCACAATTGTTTTCTTGACATGTTCATTTTAAGTAGCTATTCCATTCTATTCCGAGATGCATAATAGCATGACCAGTCAAAGTTGTAATTGAGCATTTCTGAAAGATAAGGTCATTTTGAGCTTCAAGTGTGCCAAAATAATTTTCACTTGCTTCAATTAATTCTTAAATGTCATTTGGGAAAGAAAGAGGGAAAAGTCACGTTAAACTACCGGGACTTGAACTTTAAATGCCACCACACACCTTCCTTCCATACCTCTCTGTCCTATTTTTGTTTCCCCAAAATAACTACCAATTTAACTAGATAACATTAATACGCTAAGAGCAGTATTATAACATTAAGCCCATTGGACATGGAACGGTTGCATTTGATTAAGGGAAGAGAACGGGGACTTGAATAGGAATAAGGCTCTCTGCTTCACGCTGGGTGGCAAGATGTCTCAAGCCCAATCGTAACATCAACTATTGACTTGTGTTTCCTGCTCTTCAATGTAAGTTTACTATAGGTTGTTCTTATTGATGCTTTGGTCCATGTTTCTTAGATTCCTACACAAGGAAATGGTGCTCTATTTATTGGGGGAAAAAGTCCCTTGCATTTGTATAGTGTCCATTTTAGGACATTCTCAACCTCATAGCTCACCCACCCTAGAGTCAACCTTCAATAAACTTTCAGTATTGACTGAAGAAGCGATGAGGTATGAGGCTAAGGATGTCCTAGAATGGACACCATGCATCCTACTTGGGTCTCTGAGTTATTTTGTGGGGGATTTACTCCTAACTCCCCAGTCTGAAGAACATCCATAATTATTAATACATATCTAGAGAATCCTCTCTGTTCTGTTCTCTGTTCAACTCTAGTACCATGCCTCAAAGTGCCTTGGTCTATGTCAGATTACCAGGCGAAAAAAAGAGAGAACTTCAACAAAAACTCCCTGCTTACTGACTGGATAACTCTAACTTTTGTGTACATCTATTCCCAATAATACAGTATTTCTTATTTTCCTATTAACGCCAAGAAGAAAAACTTCCATCTCACATTTCCATAAATTAATGAACATTTTCACGGGAGACTACAAATAATGAGATAGAACATTGTGTTCATGTGAGATGTAGTTTAATAATTAACATAATGGTCATGTGATAGAGATGTAGTTTAATTAATAACATAATGGTCATGTGATAGAGATGTAGTTTATTAATGAAAATAATGGTCATGTGATATAGATGTAGTTTATCAATTGAGATGTAGTGTATTAATTAACATAATGGTCATGTGATATAGATGTGGTTTATCAATTAACATAATGTCTTGTGATGGAGATGTAGTGTATCAATTAACATAATGGTAATGTGATAGAGATGTAGTGTATTAATTAACATAATGGTCATGTGATATAGATGTGGTTTATCAATTAACATAATGTCATGTGATAGAGATGTAGTGTATTAATTAACATAATGGTCATGTGATATAGATGTAGTTTATCAATTAACATAATGGTCATGTGATAGAGATGTAGTGTATTAATTAACATAATGGTCATGTGATAGAGATGTAGTGTATTAATTAACATAATGGTCATGTGATAGAGATGTAGTGTATTAATTAACATAATGGTCATGTGATAGAGATGTAGTGTATTAATTAACATAATGGTCATGTGATATATATGTAGTTTATCAATTAACATAATTTCATGTGATAGAGATGTAGTGTATTAATTAACATAATGGTCATGTGATAGAGATGTAGTGTATTAATTAACATAATGGTCATGTGATAGAGATGTAGTGTATTAATTAACATAATGGTCATGTGATAGAGATGTAGTGTATTAATTAACATAATGGTCATGTGATAGAGATGTAGTGTATTAATTAACATAATGGTCATGTGATAGAGATGTAGTGTATTAATTAACATAATGTCATGTGATAGAGATGTAGTGTATTAATTAACATAATGGTCATGTGATAGAGATGTAGTGTATTAATTAACATAATGGGCATGTGATAGAGATGTAGTGTATTAATTAACATAATGGACATGTGATAGAGATGTAGTGTATCAATTAACATAATGTCATGTGATTGGGATGTAGTTTATTCATTAATATAATGGTCATGTGATAGAGATGTAGTGTATTCATTAATATAATGGTCATGTGATAGAGATGTAGTGTATTAATTAACATAATGGTCATGTGATAGAGATGTAGTTTATTAATGGTCATGTGATATAGATGTAGTTTATTCATTAGATGAATTAGCTGCATGCTGTTGTTGTTCATAATAGCCCTTTATTTGCCTTGACGTCTCTGCTTACCTTGAACATTCAATGCACCATTGGCAAAGCAACACTGCCTATTGTTTTAATGCCTAGCCACAGAGGAGACAAATCCAGATGACACAACAGGACTCCCTGACCCCCATCTGTAAATTCATTATGTCACATGCTAAAAATCCATTACTGACGCTGATTGCTACAGCCCAATGAGACAAAACATGTAGTGTGCATTCACACAATTTCAAATGGCTGGTCATGCCAAAGGCCTTGCCCCCCAGGGGGTACTGAGAAAGTTCATCCTTCCACTGCGTCTCACACGTCTCCTGATAAAGGATGTACGATAACGGTATTTATAATACATGTTTGAATTATCGTGACACGAAAAACGCCTTGTTCAATTAATGGTGCAAATCTTCTTGTGTCTTTGAAATCATTCTGTTTCTTCCTGCTTTTATTTGTGGCCTGAATTCAAAAACCAACTATTGGTCATTATACAAATAAATGCACTCATGGGAGAATAAGCATTGGCTAATACAAGCTCCAGGCTCTTTAAATCAATTCTAGCTGGTATATGATAATGACTTGCAATGAGGATATAAGACCGTGCTAGTCCACTGGAGCCTGTTAACTGAAACGACCCGGGGTTCGAATGGTATAACTCATGAAATATCAAATGAAGCACGGATTTAAATGATAGTTTTTCTCTTATATTGGCCACGTCCAATTAATGTAATTCCTTTTTCTGAAAAGTCTAGAAAAAGAAAGTCACCATAATTAATGAATGTACACACCAAAATGGTTTCCTATGCTGTTACCTACAGTATAATATTTTTCCTGAAGGCATTGATGCTAATCTCCCTGCAATAACAAGTCTCCTTATTAATCATAGGACGTTATAGAATGTGTCACTGTTTTGGACATAATTGTATTTATTTGTGTTTACCCACAAGGTGCCATCTGTTTATCATACTCTACCATACAATTTCATTAATTAGTGACACAGTTGATATTACAAACACAATATTAGGAGATTGGGGCCACGAGGAGAGAGAATGCCTCGGCCTGATTGCAGTGCAGATGGTTATGAAGTTAAGGCAGATGGCGTGTCAGATTGATTAAGCTCAGGTCTGCCAGCTGATAAATACACAACAAGGATTGAGATCCCCCGTTACAGATGACTTGAAATGACGGAGATGTGTCAACTCGCCGGGTTAATCCTCTTGCCCATTCAAGCTGTTCCGGATGACTTGCACCCAGCCATGTGTGGAGGCCCATAGGTTCTAGACAGGCTGATTACACTGTAAATAAGAGACAGCATTCTGACGAGGTGGGCACTGTCCATTTTCCCATATCTCTTTATTTCAGGAAGGCTACTCTCGCTTTCATCTTTTCATTCCGATGACATTTCGGCTGGCGTCGAAAGCTGCTTACCTGCTTGATAAGGTACTGAGGGAAATATCAAGGAACTGTCTATGACATCTGTCACACCCTGATCTAGTTTCATTTGTCTTTGTGCTTGTCTCCACCCCCCTCCAGATGTCATCCATCTTCCCCATTATCCCCAATGTATTTATCCCTGTGTTCTCTGTTTGTCTGCTGCCAGTTCGTTTTGTTCGTCAAGCCTACCAGCATTTTCCCCCCTTGATCTTGTCTTTTTCTAGTTCCTGTTTTCTAGTTTTCCGGTTTTGATCATTCTGCCTGCCCTGACCCTGAGCCCGCCTGCCTGCCGTTTTGTACCTTGTCACACCACCCTGAATTATTGACCTCTACTTGCCCTGACCCCGAGACTGCCAGCCGTTCTGTACCGTATGGACTCTGATCTGGATTACCGACCTCTGCCTGCCCTTGACCTGTCCCCTGTTCTAGTAATAACGTCTGCATCTGGGTCTTCTCATTAAAAGTGATAACATCAGCTGTCATGCACTCCTCTGAATATATCACAACATTCTACAATCACATTATTATGTGTCTATCCCCTAATGGCCATTAAAAATGCCAGAATAATTTTCAAGAAGTATCTCTGAATCAAGAATACATCGAGAGATCCTGCAGCAATCAATGTTTTTGATACCATGGACAATTCATACACAAGAAAACAATCGGTAAACAACTTACTTTAGCAACTCAATACATTCAAAATAACTAGTTTTTACCTGATAGTTATCGGCACCAAATATCATCACTCCGTAAAAGCGTATTTGACTGCTTGATTAGGCAGTTTTCTGAAGTTCCATCATGACGTTTATAGCCTCATTAGTGTGTTGATTGTGAACACTTCCTTCGTGTCTTCATTCATCACCTTCTCCCAAGGGCTTCAATCTCTCTAGCAAGGCAGCTAGAGTAATCAGCTCTGTAATCAAAGGAATCCCACATATCAACGGACAACACTACACAGTAACGTTGAGGGATCACTAACAATGTGATGTGAACAATGTGGCGGCATCTGGTTTTCATGTCATATTTTGATGTAGTTTGAGGCACATATTTAAGTCTTCCAGCATAAATACCTTGCAGTTTAGCATGATAGAACTGAATTAGAATGATGACAGATGCTACCAAGCACACAGCAATAACTTGTTTTTGTCAAAAAGCATGACTTGAAGTTAACATTGTCATTAGATATTGAAACTGTACCTAAATATGTTATATAAGGTGGTTCATGACTTGCAAACAAACAAACAAACTTCTTTACTTGTTCTTAAACATAGCTAATGTTTTTCTGAAACACTACCAACCTACAGTAAGTGATACTAGTTGGGTGACAGTACAATACGTAATGTACGGGAGCTACTAGCTACTTCGCTGGGTACTTCCCTGAGGAGAGCAGATGTTTCTTCCACAGACCCTCAAACAGATGAGACAGCTCTCTCTTAGGCGTTACGCCAGACCCACATAATGGGGTGCCTGCAATCTGTATGTATTAGCAAATTGTAATGACCAAACCAAGGCTTGGCAAACTTTCTGAAAAGCTCCCTGTCTCTCTCTCACTTTCTCTCGCTCTGTTGCCTCTTGAAGGTGATGCTGTTTCAAAGAGCCATGCTACTTGAAACTACCGTGTTGACTTGAGTACCGACTTTCATTGAGTGGTCATCTCTCAGCATCTTTAGTGAATTGCCCTAGTTCTGTTTGGTCTCGGATTTGAATTGCAGATTGGGAACAGTCAATAAATGGTTTTGTGAGGAAATGTCCTCCGTAGAGACTTGGGGTTGTGTCAGAGTTTGAAAGCAGATTATCATAAAGAACGAGCCTCCTCCCATTGAACAGGTCAAAGGGACCAGTACATCACCTAAAAACAATTCCCTGAGAATGGCGCAAATACATAATAGATCCTTGTCAGCAAAAAATACACATTGTAACAAGGATAGCTAGTGGTTAAAGCGTTGGAACAGTAACCGGAAGTTCACTTGTTCAAATCCCAGAGTTGACAAGTTGAAAAATCTGCCAATGTACCTTTGATCATGGCACTTAACCCTAACTGCGCCAGGGTTGTGGTTGATTATAGCAGACCCTGGCTGTGACCCCACTCTACGAAGGTGTATCAGGGAGAGAGGAATATGCAACAAAAAAAACACATTTCCAAATCACACGTATATTAATATACACTTGTACATGTGTGAAAAAGGACAAATATAAGCACCCAACAAACGATGTGTTTGCGGTACCTGTTGACCACACTCATCGACTATCTGAGAGCATCGTTTGCATGGAGGAAGTAGTGTCAATGTTCTGAGTATACTGTATGATTAATCTCCGCTTATTATACGGGGCGGCAGGGTAGCCTAGTGGTTAGAGCGTTGGACTAGTGACCGGAAGGTTGCAAGTTCAAATCCCCGAACTGACAAGGTACAAATCTGTCATTCTGCCCCGTTCTGCCCCTGAACAGGCAGTTAACCCACCCACAGGCAGTTAACCCACTGTTCCTAGGCCCTCATTGAAAATAAGAATGTGTCAAAAACTATGGTGCACAGCGAAACATATAGCTAGAGCCCTGCCACTGTTCTCATGCAGTGAGTCATGCGCTAAGCAAGGATAATCATGGATAATCACTGCAGTACAGTTGTACAGTAGAATCATGTGTGGAAAATGACATAATACACCAGGAAATTACATCATACTGTACTCCATCAGGAAATGACATCGTACAGTACTCCACCAGGAAATGACACCGTACTCCACCAGGAAATTACATCATACTGTACTCCACCAGGAAATTACATCATACTGTACTCCACCAGGAAATTACATCATACTGTACTCCACCAGGAAATTACATCATACTGTACTCCATCAGGAAATGACATCGTACAGTACTCCACCAGGAAATGACACCGTACTCCATCAGGAAATGACATCGTACATTACTCCAACAAGAAATGACATCGTACAGTACTCCACCAGGAAATGACACCGTACTCCACCAGGAAATGACACTGTACTCCACCAGGAAATTACATCATACTGTACTCCACCAGGAAATTACATCATACTGTACTCCACCAGGAAATGACACCGTACTCCATCAGGAAATGACATCGTACATTACTCCAACAAGAAATGACATCGTGCAGTACTCCACCGGGAAATGAAATCATACAGTACTCCACCAAGAAATGACATCGTACAGTACTCCACCAGGAAATTACATCATACAGTACTCCACCAGGAAATGACATCATATTCCACCAGGAAATAACATCATACTGTACTCCACCAGGAAAATGACATCATACTGTACTACACCAGGAAAATGACATTATACTGTACTACACCAGTAAATTACATCGTACTCCACCAGGAAAATGAAAACATTTTCAATACTATAGAAATAATTAAAACAGATGAATATTGTAATACTGTAATATTGTTAGGAATGTTTAGGATAATTCTTTCATGATCCAAAAGGATCAAATCATGTTTTAACACGAAATGGAAAAACTAGAAATGAATCATACAGGAAGTATCTCACTTGTAATTCTATCGTTATCTTGCATTCTACAGGGCCTTACATGTTCACATTTAGTTTAAAGGCCTGATGTGTTTCCATGGGTAGGTTTTGTGTACCATATCACATGTCATTTCTAGAAGACACATGAAGTTACAAACACGATTCGTGAATGTAAATGAATTATTCTGTAATTCAATGATGTGATAATTGTGTACGCATTACACCATACCGATGTCCTAAAAGGTTTTGTGAACACTGTAACAATGTGCATTTTGGTGAGTCATTTGAACATTTTTGAATAAATGTACGTGCTGAGTAGAACGTGTGATCTTCTCAGAGGAAATAGGACGCGGGGGTTCAGACAGCGATAGCCCACCTTCTTCATTATATAGTGTCTGTGAGGCAAGGTGCTGCACTACTTGTCCTGAAAGATAACATCTGTTCCATGCATTGAACACAGCATACAGAACATGCAGGTTTAATTTTAAGAGGTAAGCAATGCTGGGGATTCACGTGTTACCGGATGTGTCTGTGTATTGACTTATGTGTCATGGACTGTGACACATACCTTTTAGCAAAAGCATCACTTTCTGTGGCTTATTCAATGATACTACACGTAACTGGCAAAGTAAAGGAAACACCTGAATAAATTAGGGATACAGAGTATATTGAAAGCAGGTGCTTTTACACCAGGTGTGATTCCTGACTTAATGAAGCAATGAACATCCCATCATGCTTAGGGTCATGTATAAAAATGCCCAGTTGCCCGTTATCTTTGCTACCATGGCTAGAAGAAAACATGTCAGTGACTTTGAAAGAGGGGACTCAAAGGAGCTTAGGGGGTTTAAAGGGTGTGTGTGTGTGTGTGTGTGTGTGTGTGTGTGTGTGTGTGTGTGTGTGTGTGTGTGTGTGTGTGTGTGTGTGTGTGTGTGTGTGTGTGTGTGTGTGTGTGTGTGTGTGTGTGTGTGTGTGTGTGTGTGTGTGCGTTTGTGTGCGTTTGTGTGCGTTTGTGTGCGTTTGTGTGCGTTTGTGTGTGTGCATGTGCATGTGCGTGTGTGTGGCTTTGCTATCATTTTGGGGAACAGATGGAAAAACAAGGACAATTCGCTGATCCCCACAAGGGTAAGGCTTAGGGGTTAGGGTTACAATTAGAGTTAGCCTTCAAATTTAAATTAGGTTTTAGGTTTAGTCAATTCAAATCAAGTTTTATTTGTCACATACATGTATTTAGCAGATGTTATTGCGGGTGTAGTGAAATGCTTGTGTTTCTAGCTCCGACAGTTCACTAATATCTAACAGTAATATCTAGCAATTTCACAACAGTACACACAAATCTAAAGTACAAGAATGGAATTAGGAATATGTAAATATTTGGGCGAGTAATGACAGAGCGGCATAGACTAAGATACATTGAAATAGGATAGAATACAGTATTTACATATGAGTAATGCAAAACAACTAAACATTATTAAAGTGACTAGTGTTCCATTATTAAAGTGGCCACTGATTCCAAGTCTATGTATATAGGTCAAAAGCCTCTAATATGCTAGTGATGGCAATTTAACAGTATTTAACAGTCTGATTGCGTTGCGATAGAAGCTGTTTTTCAGTCTCTCAGTCCCAGCTTTGTTGATGCACTTTGCCTTCTAGATGATAGAGTGGTGAACAGGCAGTGGCTAGGGTGGTTGATGTCCTTGATTACCTTTTTGGCCTTCCTGTGACATCGGGTGCTGTAGGTGTCCTGGAGGGCAGGTAGTTTGCCGCTGATGATGCGTTGGGCATACCGCACCACCCTCTGGGTGATACAGGTGGTGATACAGCCTGACAGGATGCTCTCAATTGTGCATCTGTAAAGGTTTGTGAGGGTTTCGGATGCCAAGACACATTTTGTCAGCCTCCTGAGGTTGAAGAGACACTGTTGCGCCTTCTTCTCCACACTGTCTGTGTGGGAGGACCATTTCAGTTTGTCAGTGATGTGTACGCTTTTTCCACTGCAGTCCCATCAATGTTGCAAGGGGTGCTCCCTATGCTGTTTCCTGAAGTCCTCGATCAGCTCCTTCATTTTGTTGACATTGAGTGAACGGTTATTTTCCTGGCACTACACTCCCAGGGCCCTCACCTCCTCCCTGTAGACTGGCACATAATTATTCGTAATCAGGCCTACTACTGTTGTGTCATCTGCAAATTTGATGATTGAGTTGGAGGCATGTGTGGCCACGCAGTCATGGTTGAACAGGGAGTACAATAGTGGGCTGAACACACATCCTTGTGGGACCCAGTATTGAGACTCAGCAAAGTGAAGGTTATTTTTCTACCTTCACCACTTGGGGGTTTTCCGTCAGGAAGTCCAGGATCCAGTTGCACAGGGCGGGGTTCAGACCCAGGGCCTCAAGCTTGTAGTGAACTATGGTGTTAAATGCTGAGTTATTGTCAATGAACAGAGTTCTTACATAGGTATTCCTCTTGTCCAGATGGGATAGGGCAGTGTGCAGTGCGATGGTGATTGCATTGTCTCTCGATCTATTGGGGCAGTAAGAAAATTGAAATGGGTCTGGGGTGTCAAGTAAGGTAGAGGTGATATGATCCTTGACTAGTCTCTCAAAGCACTTCATGATGACAGAAGTGAGTGCTACGGGACGATAGTAATTTGTTTCAGTTACCTTTGCTTTCTTGGGTACAGGAACAATGGTGGTTTAAATATGTTCGTAAACACTCCAGCCAGCTGGTCTGCAAATTCTCTGAGGACGTAGCTAAGGATGCTGTCTGGGTCAGCATCCTTATGAGGGTTAACACTCTTAAATGTTTAAATCACGTTGGTCAAGAAGAAAGAGAACCCACACTCACCTCTGCGTCGGTGGCACTGTGTTATCCTGAAAGTTGTCGAGGAAGGTGTTTTAGCTTGTCCGGAAGCAAGATGTTGGTGTCCGCGGTGTGGCTGGTTTTCCTTTTGTAGTTCGTAATTGTCTGTAGACCCTGCCACATATGTCTCGTGTCTGAGTCGTTGAATTGCGACTTCACTTTGTCTCTATACTGACTTTTTGCCTGTTAGATTGCCTTACGGAGAGAATAACTATACTGTCACCTTATGGTTAAATGTGATGGTTTGCGCTTTCAGTTTGCTGCCATCTATCCATGGTTTCTGATTAGGGTAGGTTTTAATAGTCACAGTGGGTGCAACATCTCATATACACTTCCTGATAAACTCAGTCTATTCGTTGATATTACTCTCAGAGGCTACCCCGGAACATATCCCAGTCCACGTGATCAAAACAATCTTGAAGTGTGAATTCTGATGGGTTAGACCAGCGTTGAATAGTCCTGAGCCCGGGTACTTCCTATTTGAGATTCTGCCTATAGGAAGGGAGGACCAAAATGGAGTCGTTACCAGATTTGCCGAAATGAGGACGGGGGCGGGCCTTGTAGGCATCCCAGGAGTTGGAATAGCAGTGGTCGAGTATTTTAGCATCACGAGTACTACAATCATTGTGTTTATTGAACTTCGGCAGCCTTTTTCTCAAATTTGCTTTGCTAAAATCCCCAGACACAACGGCCTCAGGATATATGGTTTCCAGTTTGCATGAAGTCCAATGATGTGCTTTGAGGGCTGTTGTGGTATCGGCCTGAGAGGGGATATACATGGCTGTGACTATAACCAAAGAGAATTAAATTGGGAGGTAATAGGGTCGGCCTTTGATTGTGAGGTATTCTAGGTTGGGTATATAAAAGGACTTAAGTTCCTGTATGTTGTCACAATCACACTATGAGTTGTTAATCATGAAACATACACCCTCGCCCTTCTTCTTCCCAGAGAGATATTTATTCCTGTCTGCGCCATGAACTGAGAACCAAACTAGCTGTATAGACTCAGACAGTATATCCCGAGAGGGCCATGTTTCCGTGAAACATGGTATGGTACAATCCCTGATGTCTCTCTGGAAAGAAATCCTCGCCTTGAGGTAGTCAACTTTTTATCCAGAGACTGAACATTGGCGAGTAATATACTCGGAAGCGGTGGGTGGTGTGCACGCCTCCTAAGTCAGACTAGAAGACCACTCTGAGTACCTCTCCTCTGCCACCGGCGTTTTGCATTAGCCTCTGGAATCTGTTAAATTGCCCTGGGGGGTACGAACAAAGGATCCGATTCGGGAAAGTCGTATTTCTGGTCGTAATGCCGGTAGTGCTGGTGAGCTTCCGCCGCTCTGATATCCAATAGTTTTTCCCGGCTTTATCTAATAACACTAAAATATTCTGGGCTAATGATGTAAGAAATTACATGTAAAAAAAAAAAAGTGAAGCAAAGTTTCCTACGAGCTAGAAGCACGGCAGCTCTCTCTGTGCACGGCATTTTAATCATTTAGAGTTACAGTTAGAGTTAAGGGTTAGGTTTAAGGTTAAAGCTTAAAGTTAGGTTTAGCGATTAGGGAAAACAGGATTTTGAATGGGAATCTATTTTTTGGTCCCCACAACATGTGTGTGTTGTGTATCTCAGTCAACAGATCTAAACCCAAACTTATGGGAGATTCTGGAGTGGTGCTGAGACAGCATTTTACACCACTATCAGCAAAACACCAAATTATGGAATTTCTTGTAGAGGAATGGTCTTGCATCCCTCCAATAGAGTTCCAGACACGGGTACGATCTATGCCAAGGTGCATTGAAGCTGTTCTGGGGGCTTGTGGTGGCCCACCGCCTTATTAAGACACTTTATGTTGGGGTTTCCTTTATTTTGGCACATACCTGTACAGTATGTTGTCTGTGAACATACTTAAACGCAACCTGAACTTTAGGTGACCCGTTTGCTTTATGAAACAGAGCTGTGCCCATCATTATTCCTTCAGCCAACTGCAGAGATTTTATTGAGTCCTGAAGCTTATATTAAGTGGTGAATCAGGTGTTGTAGAATGAGCCATTGATTTAGTCCTGACGTTGGTATTAAGTATCAGGTCTTGTAGAATGAGCCATGATTTCAAATGGTCTCCTACTGTAGAGTGCCACCGTAAAAAAATGGCATGCTACAGATTCTGATACACGCTAAGCATAACACTAAATCCCCAGTGCATCCACCCACTGTGTGAATAAATGCCATTCTAGTGTGTCTGGAAAATATAAAATCCCCGGGGACCAGATGTCCTCTTCGGCAACGGGAGAGAATTTAGGAGGTGACAGTCACATGGGCGACAAGGTGTCACGCTCCAGTAGATGCATTATTTAATTACATTACTGTCACAACGCAATCAGCTATCTGCCTGTCATAAGCCCTTACCTGGCATATCAGTTCTTGAATAATGGAGGAAGGATGGTGGTGGTGTTGAGGGTGATGGGTGGTGGTGGGGGGGATGGTGGTGGTGGGGGGATGGTGGTGGTGTTGAGGGTGATGGGTGGTGGTGGGGGGATGGTGGTGGTGGGGGGGATGGTGGTGGTGTTGAGGGTGATGGGTGGTGGTGGGGGGATGGTGGTGGTGGGGGATGGTGGTGGTGGGGGGATGGTGGTGGTGTTGAGGGTGATGGGTGGTGGTGGGGGGATGGTGGTGGTGGGGGGGTGGTGGTGGTGGGGGGATGGTGGTGGTGGGGGGATGGTGGTGGTGGGGGGATGGTGGTGGTGGGGGGATGGTGGTGGTGGGGGGATGGTGGTGTTGAGGGTGGTGGTGTTGAGGGTGATGGGTGGTGGTGGGGGGGATGGTGGTGTTGAGGGTGGTGGTGGTGGGGGGGATGATGGTGGTGGTGATGGTGATGGTGTTGGTGTTGGTGGGGGTGATGGTGGTGGGGGGTGATGTTGGTGGTGTTGTTGGTGATTGTGGTTGGGGGGTGATGGTGGTGTTGAGGATGATGGGGTGGTGTTGAGGGTGATGGGTGGTGGTGGGGGGGATGGTGGTGTTGAGGGTGGTGGTGGTGGGGGGGTGATGGTGGTGGTGATGGTGATGGTGTTGGTGTTGGTGGGGGGTGATGGTGGTGGGGGGTGATGTTGGTGGTGTTGTTGGTGATTGTGGTTGGGGGGTGATGGTGGTGTTGAGGATGATGGTGGTGGTGTTGAGGGTGATGGTGGTGGTGGTGGTGATGGTGGTGGTGGTGATGGTGGTGGTGTTGAGGGTGATGGTGGTGGTCGGGGGGTGATGGTGGTGGTGTTGGTGGTGGGGGTGATGGTGGTGGTCGGGGGGGGTGATGGTGGTGGTGTTGGTGGTGGGGGTGATGGTGGTGGTGGTGTTGGTGATTGTGGTGGGGGGGTGATGGTAGTGTTGAGGGTCATGGAAGTGATGAGGGTGATGGTGGTGATGGTGGTGATGGTGTTGGTGATTGTGGTGGGGGGGGGTTGATGGTGGTGTTGAGGGTCATGGTGGTGATGGGGGTGTTGAGGGTCATGGTGGTGATGTGGGTGTTGAGGGTGATGGTGGTGGTGGTGATGGCGAAGTTGTTGTCCCGATATTGAAGCTGAGAGACAAAATAGCGTGGTGTGCATAGTGCCGACAGCTAGAAAGGCTGACCAAGTGTCCATCATTTCACAACATACAAAGCTTAATTATCACCTGACAGCCGAAAGGAACGTGCATAATTATCAACCAAAAACTTAAGTCAGAATCAGAGTCAGAGTCAAGAAAATTGTCAATGGCAATATCTCCACGCATCCACTATTTGGGAAAAATGTGTGAGACTCAACTAAGTAACTATATTTGTAAGTCGCTCTGGATAAGATCGTCTGCTAAATGACTTAAATGTTAAATGTATATTAAAAACTTTTATGATGCATTCTTTTTTGACACAACCACTTGTCATGCCCGTGTTGTGAATTGTGGCTCACTGATAAATATTTTTTCGAAAGGAGATTATGATGAAGCGTTATTAGAAAAGAGTCATGGATATTTACCCACAAGGCAACAAACGACATTTAAAGGTCCCGAACAGTTATGTAAAAAAGCCTCTTTGAGTGCCTAAAATATCATCGATAATATTTTGTTGGGGATGTTAAATACTCTTTCTCTCATGACTAACTACCAGGAAGTTTGAAAAGACAAGGCTGAGTGGGTGGGGAGCTTATATTCATGAGCTCGCCTTGACTGACAGCTCTTTGAAACGCCTATGCAGTGAGCTGTGTTGCAGAAAATGATCTCAATGAAATTTTGTGATAGCGTCTCAAACCACATTGAAATTGCATCAACGATGTAAAAAAAAAAAAAAGATACATCTTCCGTTTGGCATGTCTCCTGTGATGCGGGTCACATCAGGAACTGACTGATGTGTTGACATGACAACTGCGTCAGTGTTTTGAATGGCCCTTCCCCCCCTTTTGTTCCATGCTGGCTGAAGACGTACCCAGTGACGAGTTAACACCAGACACAGATGAAGACCTAGATAGTCAGGAAATAGCTGACACCAGACACAGATGAAGACCTAGATAGTCAGGAACTAGCTAACACCAGACACAGATGAAGACCTAGCTAGTCAGGAACTAGCTAACACCAGACACAGATGGAGACCTAGCTAGTCAGGAACTAGCTAACACCAGACACAGATGAAGACCTAGATAGTCAGGAACTAGCTAACACCAGACATAGATGAAGACCTAGATAGTCAGCAACTAGCTAACACCAGACACAGATGAAGACCTAGATAGTCAGGAACTAGCTAACACCAGACACAGATGAAGAGCTAGCTAGTCAGGAACTAGCTAACACCAGACACAGATGAAGACCTAGCTAGTCAGGAACTAGCTAACACCAGACACAGATGAAGACCTAGCTAGTCAGGAACTAGCTAACACCAGACACAGATGAAGACCTAGCTAGTCAGGAACTAGCTAACACCAGACACAGATGAAGACCTAGCTAGTCAGCAACTAGCTAACACCAGACACAGATGAAGACCTAGCTAGTCAGGAACTAGCTAACACCAGACACAGATGAAGAGCTAGCTAGTCAGGAACTAGCTAACACCAGACACAGATGAAGAGCTAGCTAGTCAGATGAAGACCTAGCTCAGGAAACTAACACCAGACACAGATGAAGACCTAGCTAGTCAGGAACTAGCTAACACCAGACACAGATGAAGACCTAGCTAGTCAGGAACTAGCTAACACCAGACACAGATGAAGACCTAGCTAGTCAGGAACTAGCTAACACCAGACACAGATGAAGACCTAGCTAGTCAGAACTAGCTAACACCAGACACAGATGAAGACCTAGCTAGTCAGGAACTAGCTAACACCAGACACAGATGAAGACCTAGCTAGTCAGGAACTAGCTAACACCAGACACAGATGAAGACCTAGCTAGTCAGGAACTAGCTAACACCAGACACAGATGAAGACCTAGCTAGTCAGGAACTAGCTAACACCAGACACAGATGAAAGGGAGACATACAGTGAAATCGGAAAGTATTCAGACCCTTTCACTTCTTCCTCATTTGGTTACGTTACGGCCTTATTCTAAAATGGACTAAATTGTTTTTTCCCCTCATCAATCTACACACAAATCAAATCAAATCATAGTATGTACGTATATACAGCAACATTTTTTTGCAGATGTTATTGCAGGAGTAATGACATGCTTGTGTTCCTAGCTCCAACAGTGCAGTAGTATCTAACAATTCACAACAATACACACATATCTAAAAGTAAAAGAATGAAATGAGGAAATATATACCTATTAGGGTGAGTAATGTCAGCGTGTCCGTGACTAAAATACAGTAGAATAGAATAGGGTATATACATATGAGATGAGTAAAGCAGTATGTAAACATTATTAAAGTCACTAGTGTTCCATTATTAAAGTGGCCAGTGATTCCATGTCTATGTACAGTACCAGTCAAAAGTTTGGACACACCTACCTTTTTATTTGTTACTATTTTCTACATTGTAGAATAATAGTGAAGATGTCAAAACTGTGAAATGACATATATGGAATCATGTAGTAACCAAAAAAAGTGTTAAACAAATCAAAATATATTATAGATTCTTTAAAGTAGCCACCCTTTGCCTTGATACCAGCTTTGCACACTGTTGTCATTCTCTCAACCAGCTTCACCTGGAATGCTTTTCCAACAGTCTTGAAGGCGTTCCTACATATGCTTGAGCACCTGTTGGCTGCTTTTCCTTCACTCTGCGGTCCATCTCAATCCAAACCATCTCAATTGGGTTGAGGTCAGGTGATTGTGGAGGCCGGGTCCTCTGATGCAGGCCAGGTACTCTGAAGTAACTCTGGGTTAACTCTGACAGCCAGTTTCATCATAGTGCTTGATGTTTCTTTAAACTGCACTTGAAGAAACTCAAAGTTTGACTGACCTTCATGTATTAATGTAACGATTTGAGATGTTCTTGCCATAATATGGACTTGGTCTTTCACCAAATAGGGATATCTTCTGTACATCACCCCTACCTTGTCACAACACAACTGATTGGCTCAAATGCATTAAGAAGGAATTAGATTTCTCAAATTCACTTTTAACAAGGCACACCTGTTAGTTGAAATAGTTAGTTAGTTGAAAAAAACATTGAGTGAGTAGGTTTGTCCAAACTTTTAACTGGTACTGTGTATAGGGCAGCAGCCTCTAAGGTGCAAGGTTGAGTAACTGTGTGGTAGCTGGCTAGTGATGGATATTTAACAGTATGATGGCCTTGTGATAGAAGCTGTTTTTCAGTTTCTCGGTCCCAGCTTTGATGCACCTGTACTGACATCGCCTTCTGAATGATAACGGGGTGAACAGGCCATGGCTTGGGTGGTTGATGTCCTTGATGATCTTTTTGGTCTTCCTGTGACATCGGCTGCTGTATGTGTTGATGATTGTGTTGGAGGTGTGCGTGTCCACGCAGTCATGGCTGAACGGGGAATAAAGGAGGGGGCTGAGCACGCACCCTTGTGGGGCACCAGTGTTGAGGATCAGCGAAGTGGAAGTGTTGTTTCCTACCTTAACCACCTGGGGGCGGCCCATCAGGAAGTCCAGGGCCCAGTTGCACAGGGCAGGTTTCAGACCTATGCCCCTGAGCTTAATGATGAGCTTGGAGGGTACTATGTTGTTGAAGACTGAGCTATAGTCGCTGAACAGCATTCTTACATAGGTATTCCTCTTGTCCAGATGAGATAGGGCAGTGTGCAGTGTACCCCATAATAACAAAGAAACAGGTTAGACTTTTTTAAATTAAAAAAATAATGCAGAAATATCACAGCATAAGTATCTTTGCTTAGATGAGTACTGTAAACTTTTAATGATATTTGCTGACACCATACAGTCAAATGTTGGCACCAGTAGAGTTGCTATCTAGCTGTATGCACACATGACTGTAAGTCGCTTTGGATAAAAGCGTCTGCTAAATGGCATATATATAGCTATATAAACTATGCCCCTCTGCAAACACACCTTCTTTGATGTTGGTTACAAGGCGGTACTTACAGTATTTAAATTAGGTATGAAAATCATGTTACCATTGGTGTATTAAAATGAGAGTTAGGGTGATGTCTTCCTGTACCTTTAATAATACCAACTCCTGAATGCAAGTGCTTGACATGGGGGAGAGGACCAATGACTTTATAACTACAACAATATAGAAGCAACAGTCCTTTTTTTATACTTTGGTCATCATACTTTGATCTGGTTTCATCCAAATATCATCCAATTCTATTAAAACATTTTTTTTGACTGTTCATGACCTTTAAGAGCACTATACTAATGTGATGACTACATGAAATGAATGCCTACTCTGAACTGAGTGTGTGGATTAAACAGTCAATAATCATTATTATATTTATGATAATCTTTCTCCCCTTTGTTTTCCTCCTACTTATTATCATCATCATCATCATCATCACTATACATTATGGAGTCATTGACCATATAGGATGAGAGCACGGTTACCTTCAAAGTCGTCATCATCGCCACCATCGTTGCCGCCCATCTTCATCCTCTTCGTCATCATCACCATGTCTATCCCCACAAAAAGGCCATATGGATATTTACCCTTTCGCTAGCTTTAACCCCCAGCTGAAAAGACATTATCTCATGTCCATTGTATCACTACTGAAATGGCTGGCTCAGTGGCCTGGGCCTAATCACTAGCAGTTCACACATTTTTGTAGTAGCTACCTACACCTGGTACTGAATCATCCCCATTCTATTCAATGGTGCGTCTAGCATCATTTCAGACATTCCAGGGGGTTCCAGTAATAACACCTCTAGTTGTGGACCAATCCAAACAGGCAGTCAACCCAAAACAGGCCGTCAACCCAAACAGGCAGTCAACCCAAACAGGCAGTCAATCCAAACAGGCAGTCAACCCAAACAGGCAGTCAACCCAAACAGGCACAACATAGGCTCTTCAGTCTGGCATTTTAGGACAAAGCTAGTGATGGAAGGACAGCTCTGTCTTAAACGGGTAGGTCGTAATAACACTGACCCACTCTGCCTGCCTGCAAACCAGCAGCTCGTCTAGGGCACGATCGAGACGAGCGGGATGATAACGTTGGCTCGTCTAGGGCACGATCGAGACGAGCAGGATGATAACGTTGGCTCGTCTAGGGCACGATCGAGACGAGCGGGATGATAACGTTGGCTCGTCTAGGGCACGAACGAGACGAGCGGGATGATAACGGTGGCTCGTCTAGGGCACGAACGAGACGAGCGGGATGATAACGGTGGCTCGTCTAGGGCACGAACGAGACGAGCGGGATGATAACGGTGGCTCGTCTAGGGCACGAACGAGACGAGCGGGATGATAACGGTGGCTCGTCTAGGGCACGAACGAGACGAGCGGGATGATAGCGGTGGCTCGTCTAGGGCACGAATGAGACGAGCGGGATGATAACGGTGGCTCGTCTAGGGCACGAACGAGACGAGCGGGATTATAACGGTGGCTCGTCTAGGGCACGAACGAGACGAGCGGGATGATAACGGTGGCTCGTCTAGGGCACGAACGAGAAGAGCGGGATGATAACGCAGCAGTTAATCCCCCCCATTTGCATTGAGACTGATTGCTAGTATGGAAACACCTTGGGAGATCAATTTGGCAGCCTAAACCTGAACAGTATACTTACCTCTTCATAGTCAATGATGAAACGCGTATATAATAGATCCCTCGATGCTAAAGTCAGATAGGATTTGTCCAATCAACAGCGTTCACAATGGGAGTGTATTTTGCATTTCTTGTCTTTTCACAATGGAGACGGGCAGACGGCTGTGTTGTATTACCTCTAGCTGAATAGGGAATACAGCCTTCTTCTGCATTCTCAGTGTTATCTTATGCCTAGCCATGAAGCCAGCGCTGAAATGGCCTTGGTTGTCCCTCCTTTCAATTTGATGAATAGGTATTTTCATTTGGATCAGGGGACGGTTGGTATTTCACATTTGAAAGCAGCCACAGGTTATGTTCTATGGGACAGCTTCCTCAAGGTTAGAACAAACTAAGTATGCATTCTGGAATTCTCCGACTATTGGAGCTGGAGGGAGACATCATAGGCAGCGTGACATCATAAATGAATTACGACCACGAGTTGTACAGTAAGTGACATTATGGGACTTCTGGCCAGAGCAATGTGACATGTCATATTTCATTCATTAATAACGTGACAGATACTTGTAACATTGGAGCAACGGACATGTACATGCTTTACTATGCTGTCTGTAACAACGATGATTCAACCAGTGGGTTTTCCCAGTGGGTTTGCTCCCTGTAACATGGTAATGACTTGGTACACGTATGTATGAGTTAAGTGTCATTATGAATGAGTTAAGTGTCATTATGGATAACTTAAGTGTCATTATTGATAAATTAAGTGTCATTATGAATGAGTTAAGTGTCATTATGGATGAGTTAAGTGTCATTATGGATGAGTTAAGTGTCATTATGGATAACTTAAGTGTCATTATTGATAAATTAAGTGTCATTATTGATAAATTAAGTGTCATTATGAATGAGTTAAGTGTCATTATGGATGAGTTAAGTGTCATTATGGATGAGTTAAGTGTCATTATGGATGAGTTAGGTGTCATTATGGATGAGTTAAGTGTCATTATGAATGAGTTAAGTGTCATTATGGATGAGTTAAGTGTCATTATGGATGAGTTAAGTGTCATTATGAATGAGTTAAGTGTCATTATGGATGAGTTAAGTGTCATTATGGATGAGTTAAGTGTCATTATGGATGAGTTAGGTGTCATTATGGATGAGTTAAGTGTCATTATGGATACATTAAGTGTCATTATGGATGAGCCGCTGTTAGCGGTTAGCATTTACTGTGTCTATTAGGATAACAACTAAATAAACTGATTAGAAGACAGCTATTTTCACCACTATACCACCAATGTGTGGAAGTGGTAATTATGCACCTAATAGCTGACAGCCATGTTTGAATGTACACATGCTAAATGTGTGCAGTCAGCTAATTGTAATAATAATTATGTTTCTGTTTTGTACACGAAAGACTTGCAGGCTGCATGGGGATGCAAGTGACAAAATTCATTCAAGTCAAGCCATTTGGGGCCTCCCGAGTGGTTCAATCCCTGGCGGTGCGCCGGCCGACCAGGAGACGTATGAGCAGCGCACAATTGGAACAGCATAGATAGGGGAGGGTTTGGCCAGCAGGGATGTCACATCGCGCTCTAGCGACTCCTTGAGGCGTGTTGTGCAAATGCGCTCTGACTTCAGTTGCCAGTGCGGCTGACTTCCAGGTTTTTTTTTTTTTTTTTTTTTTTTTTACTAGGCAAGTCAGTTAAGAACAAATTCTTATTTTCAATGACAGCCTGTTCAGGGGCAGAACGACAGATTTTGTACCTTGTCAGCTCAAGGATTTGAACTTGCAACCTTTCGGTTACTAGTCCAATGCTCTAACTACTAGGCTACAGCATTGAAGGTTTGAAGGTCCCCAAATACACACTGCCTCCATCATTCTTAAATGGAATAAGTTTGGAACCACCGAGACTCTTCCTAGAGCTGGCCGTCCGGACAAACTGAGTAATCAGTAGAGAAGGGCCTTGGTCAGGGAGGTGACCAAGTACCCAATGGTCACTCTGACAGAGCTCTAGAATTCCTCTGTGAAGATGGGAGAACCTTCCAGAAGGACAACCATCTCTGCCGCACTGCACCAATCAGGCCTTTATTGTACAGGCAAGAGGCACCTAAAGATTCTCTGGTCTGATGAAACCAATGAGAGAAAGATAAACGGAGCAAAGTACAGAGAGATCCTTGATGAAAACCTACTCCCGACTGTCCAGGACCTCAGACTAGGGCCTTCACCTTCCAACAGGACAACAACCCTATGCATTGAATGGCCCAGCCAGAGCCCGGACTTGAACCCGATCGAACATCTCTGGAGAGACCTGAAAATAGCTGTGCTTCAATGCTCCCCATCCAACGTGACAGAGCTTGAGAGGATCACCGGAGAATAATGGGAGAAACTCCCCAAATACAGGTGTACCAAGCTTGTAGCATCATACCCAAGAACACTTGTGGCTGTAAAGGTTCTGAATACTTACAGTGGGGCAAAAAAGTATTTAGTCAGCCATTAATTGTGCAAGTTCTCCCACTTAAAAAGATGAGAGAGGCCTGTAATTTTCATCATAGTTACACTTCCACTATGACAGACAAAATGACAGAAAAAAAATCCTGAAAATCACATTGTAGGATTTTTAATTTATTTATTTGCATATTATAGTGGAAAATGACCTCTGTCATTGCCAACACTGTATGTAAATGTAATATATATATTTTTTTATATACATTTGCAAAAATTCATGAAAACCTGTTTTTGCTTTGTCATTATGGGCTATTGTGTGTAGATTGATGAGGAGAGAAAAATAACAATTTAATCCATTTTAGAATAAGGCTATAATGTAACAAAATCTGGAAAAAGTAAAAAAAAGTCTGAAAACCTTCCGAATGCACTGTATGTACACCAAAGAGCTATCAAACTAGAACAACATTTTTTGTTTAAATGAACCAGAAAAAAAGAGTGAGTGAGATCTCTGGTTTCCTCTTCCGTCTCTGGCTAGGCTTCAGACCACGTTCTACACCTGCACACACACACTCAACACTAATTAGAGCAAGATCTTTTTGGAAAACACTGTGCTAACGATTGGCCTAGAAAACTATATGCCAAAGCTCAGAACAGTTGTCCTGTTTGAGAGAGTGTTAGAAAAGAGGTCTGTATTAGAAAATAAGTCTGTGTTGAACACAACACTATGATTTTGCCTTCAATCATGATGTTTCAATGCTTAAATCAGGCCTCCTACAACTTGGTAGCTAGCTTCTTGGGGCTGAGATCCCGCTAACGGGATCGATATGACAACAGTGAAAGTGCAGGGCGCCAAATTCAAAACAACAGAAAACCAATAATTAAAAATCCTCAAACATACAGGTATTTCACACCATTTTAAAGATATGCTTCTTGTTAATCCCACCACAGTGTCAGATTTCAAGTAGGCTTTACGGCGAAAGCACCACAAATGATCACAGAAAAACACAGCCATTTTTCCAGCCAAAGAGAGGAGTCACAAAAATCAGAAATAGAGAGAGAATTAATCACTAACCTTTGATGATCTTCATCTGATGACACATTTACATTTACATTTAAGTCATTTAGCAGACGCTCTTATCCAGAGCGACTTACAAATTGGTGCATTCACCTTATGACATCCAGTGGAACAGTCACTTTACAATAGTGCATCTAAATCTTAAAGGGGGGGTGGTGAGAGGGATTACTTATCCTATCCTAGGTATTCCTTAAAGAGGTGGGGTTTCAGGTGTCTCCGGAAGGTGGTGATTGACTCCACTGTCCTGGCGTCGTGACACTCATAGGACTTCATGTTACACAATACATGTATGTTTTATTCGATGAAATTAATATTTCTGTAAAAGAAATCTCAGAAAACATTGGCGCGTTATGTTCAGTAATTTCAAAAACATCTGTTGATTTTGCAGAGAGCCACATCAATTTAAAGAAATACTCATCATAAATGTTGATGAAAATACAAGTGTTAAACATGCAACTTTAGATAAATTCCTCCTTAATGCAACTGCTGTGTCAGAATTCAAAAAAGCTTTACGGAAAAAGCAAACCATGCAATATTCTGAGTATGGCGCTCAGAACCCAAAGAAGACATACAGATACCCACCATATTGTGCAGTCAACGGAAGTCAGAAATAAAATTATAAATATTAAATTACCATTGATAATCTTCATCAGAATGCACTCCCAGGAATCCCAGTTCCACAAAAAATGTTTGTTTTGTTCGATAATTTCCATCATTTATGCCCAAATAGCTCCTTGTTAGCACATTTGGTAAACAAATCCAAACTCATGAAGAAAAAGTTCCGTTATAGTTTGTAGAAACATGTCAAACGATGTATAGAATCAATCTTTATTATCTTCAATAATGTTCCAACCGGAGAATTCCTTTGTCTGTAGAAAAGCAATGGAACAGAGCTCGCTCTCACGTGAACAAGCGTCACGAGCTCAAGGCATTCTGGCAGACATCTGACTCATTCCCCTCTCATTCGCCCCCACTTCACAGGATAAGCATCAAACAAGGTTCCAAAAACTGTTGACATCTACTGGAAGCCTTAGGAAATGCAACATGACCGATTTCCCACTGTATCGTCAATAGGGAATGAGTTGAAAAACAACCAATCTCAGATTTTCCACTTCCTGGTTGGATTATTTCTCAGGTTTATACCTGCCATATGAGTTCTGTTATACTCACAGACATCATTCAAACAGTTTTAGAAACTTCAGAGTGTTCTCTATCCAAATATACTAATAATATGCATATATTAGGCAGTTTACTCTGGGCACCTTATTCATCCAAGCTACTCAATACTGCACCCAGCCATAAGAAGCTAACCTGCAGGGTGATGGCTAAAAAAGCCCTATTGAGCTGAGTGAAGAGAACATTGTGAAACAAATCACATCCCATTTCATTTTTGTACAATCAACAATTATGTAGACCTAATCGTGTATAATTTGACATGGCAGATTTTTGACCACTATCTGTTCTGAAGTCAACAACCATTTTTTGTTCTGACCAATGTAAGTTGCCTGCTATGTTACCCGTTTATATAGAAAACATTTGAACGGCACTCTCTGACAGCTGAAAAAATAACATGGATTCAACAATGACCAAGTGCTTTTCAGGTGGAAAATCCTTTATAATAAATCTCTCTGTGCAAACAGAACTTTTCCAATCAACAGCCTTGATTCTTTAAGTTCAGCTTTTTGTGTTTATCTACTACCCAAAGAAGGGATTCAGCTGGCAGCCCTCGACCGCATTTGGTCTTATTAACGTCCCATAGCCGCAAACTAACTCTGAAATGGCCTTGAATTCTCACTCTTCAATTTGATGAATACCTCTACATTTCACCGAGTTGACACTGCATTAGTCACATTCATTTGACATTTTTTAACTGAATTCAGCTCTGCGAAATTGTACTCGTTTCTAAAAAGCCTTTGTTGTTTTCCAACACTGTTACTGTTTTCCCACCGCAAGTTCGATGTAGACCTCCATACTGTTATGGCAATGTTTTCATACAGCTCCATTTCGTGAGGCACTTTCACCTCTGTGAAAGCTACTGACATATTTGGCGGGTTTGGGTACAACTGTGGGAAACCCATAGGAAGCCTCCGAGACGAAACGTCTCATGGTTCTGTATGTTTGTTATGAATGGTCCATCCGTCTTCCCATTATTCATTCATCCTGTTAAGGACTTTGAGGGCAACAACAAGTCATCAACCTCAAACGACGAGGTGTAGTCACCCTCAATTTGAAGCCACATGTAATTGCAGTTGATTGGGTCTGTAATGGACATTATTGTGCTTGTGCGAGGGTTTCTGGCCAGTCCGCTTGCTTGACCTGGAACATTTTCCCCATTTATGTTTTTTCTGTTGCGCTGAAGTCAATAAAATGTGTTTGTTTTTTTTAAGACAAATATCAGTCCAAATAATAACTGTCTTGGAGGTATCAGCACTGCAAATGAAGGAGTTGATTGTTGCCAAGCACGAGGGCCATTAATAATGAGTAATGAAGTGTCTGAGCTTATTGTAACCTTCGACCTTGTCACACGTGCGAAGCTGACTACAAGTCAATTGTGTGCCACTCCAACGGAGCATCATTATCCTCAATCTACACTCTGTGTGGTGCCTGAGTAAACAATCACACGTAACAGCTTGTATCTACATTCTAATTATATCAGACATCTTATTAAAACCTGTTCCGTTGAATTATACAATCAAAGATGGACACTTAAATCAGTGGGAGAAGAGTGAGACATGCATTGTGGGATTCCTTTCTACTGTGATTATTTTACTTAATAATCTGTGTTGTTAAATAGAAAAAGTAGTTAAGTTCATTCTAATAAGGAGCAAGAATGGTGATATAGTATATAATAGTATATAACAATAGTGTATATATATACAGTAGCAGTCAACAGTTTGGACACACCTGCTCATTTAAGGGTTTTCCTTTATTTGTACTATTTTCTACATTGTAGTATAATAGTGACGACATCAAAACTATGAAATAACACATGGAATAACTAAAAAAGTGTTAAACAAATTTTAAAAAGCTGCCACTAGGGGCAACAGTGAGTGCTGTTACCTTCAAGTAGATTTTGGTTTTGCTAGAGCATGGTGGATGGGTATAAGCATCTGCCTCTGATTGACCAGATTCGAAAGGTTACATGTTTGAATACAGTAGAAGAAAGGTGTCTTTCTATTTGATATCCCAAACCTTAACACTTACCTTAACCATTCAGAGTTAATGGCTAACCTTAACCATTCAGAGTTAATGGCTAACCTTAACCATTCAGAGTTAATGGCTAACCTTAACCATTCAGAGTTAATGGCTAACCTTAACCATTCAAAGTTAATGGCTAACCTTAACCATTCAGAGTTAATGGCTAACCTTAACCATTCAGAGTTAATGCCTAACCTTAACCATTCAGAGTTAATGCCTAACCTTAACCATTCAGAGTTAATGCCTAACCTTAACCATTCAGAGTTAATGGCTAACCTTAACCATTCAGAGTTCATGGCTAACCTTAACCATTCAGAGTTAATGGCTAACCTTAACCATTCAGAGTTAATGCCTAACCTTAACCATTCAGAGTTCATGGCTAACCTTAACCATTCAAAGTTAATGCCTAACCTTAACCATTCAGAGTTAATGGCTAACCTTAACCATTCAGAGTTCATGGCTAACCTTAACCATTCAGAGTTAATGGCTAACCTTAACCATTCAGAGTTAATGGCTAACCTTAACCATTCAGAGTTAATGGCTAACCTTAACCATTCAGAGTTAATTTGTTTTTATTTTTTGATTGTGTTATTGACTGTATGTTTGTTTATTCCATGTGTTGTTGCTTGTGTCACTTTTGCTTTATCTTGCCAAGGTCGCAGTTGTAAATGACAACTTGTTCTCAACTAGCCTACCTGGTGAAATAAAAATGTTTAAAAAAATGTCTTTAACCTTAAGAATTCTGAGTTAATGACTAAACTGAACACTACCCTTCAAAATGTTGGAGTTACAGAAATACGAAAACTTAACCTTAAACACTTCAAAAGTTGACGTTTGGAACCACTTTGAAATGTAATGTTTGAGAAACGTTACACCTGCAGTCTTGTTTGGGGTTTTTCGGCTGAGTTTCTGTACAGCACTTTGTGACATCGGCTGATGTAAAAAGGGCTTTGTAAATACATTTGTTTGATTGATTGATGTGTGTGGATGAGAGGGTGTGAGTGGGTGTATGTGTGAGTATGTCTCCATGAATGGGAGAGGGAAGGATAATGAATATGTGTAGGGGGCAGGAGAGAATGGGTGAAAGCAGGCATTGTGTATATGTTGTGTGTGAATGACGGAGAAGGGATGAATAAGTAGATGTATAGAGAGGTGTAAATGTGTCTGAAAAGAAGGGAGGGGGGCAAGGATTGGAGTTTGGGATAGATTTGGCCTTCGTGGGCAAGGTTGAGTTAAGATGGGAGGTGGGGATAAGCTTGACTTGGGTGTGGTAAAGCGGGGAGAACTGGGAGGGGGTGGTGGAGAGGGATGGATTTGGTTAGAGAGAGAGAGAGAGAGAGAGAGAGAGAGAGAGAGAGAGAGAGAGAGAGAGAGAGAGAGAGAGAGAGAGAGAGAGAGAGAGATATCCTCCTGTGTGCTACCTATATCCCCCCACTAGAATCCCCATATTTTAATGAAGACAGCTTCTCCATCCTGGAGGGGGAAATCAATCATTTCCAGGCCCAGGGACATGTACTAGTCTGTGGCGACCTAAATGCCAGAACCGGACAAGAACATGACACCCTCAGCACACAGGGGGACAAACACCTGCCTGGAGGTGACAGCATTCCCTCCCCCATATGCCCCCCTAGGCACAACTATGACAACATAACCAACAAAAACGGGTCACAACTCCTGCAGCTCTGTCACGCACTGGGTATGTACATAGTCAACGGTAGGCTTCGAGGGGACTCCTATGGTAGGTACACCTATAGCTCATCTCTTGGCAGTAGTACTGTAGACTACTTTATCACTGACCTCAACCCAGAGTCTCTCAGAGCGTTCACAGTCAGCCCACTAACACCCCTATCAGACCACAGCAAAATCACAGTCTACTTAAACAGAGCAATACTCAATCATGAGGCATCAAAGCCAAAGGAACTGAGTAGCATTAAGAAATGCTATAGATGGAAGGAATGCAGTTTGGAAACCTACCAAAAAACAATTAGGCAACAACAAATTCAATGCCTTTTAGACAATTTCCTGGGTAAATAAAACATTCCACTGTAATAGTGAAGGTGTAAACTTGGCAGTAGAAAATCTTAACAGTATATTTGACCTCTCAGCTTCCCTATCAAATCTAAAAATCTCAAATAGAAAACTGAAGAAAATTAACAATAATGACAAATGGATTGTTGAAGAATGCAAAAATCTAACAAAGAAATTGACAAACCTGTCCAACCAAAAACATAGAGACCCGGAAAACCTGAGTCTACGCCTTCACTATGGTGAATCACTAAAACAATACACAAATACACTACGGAAAAAGAAGGAACAGCACGTCAGAAATCAGCTCAATGTAATTGAAGAATTCATAGACTCTAACCACTTCTGGGAAAATTGGAAAACACTAAACAAACAGCACGAAGAATTCTCCAATCTTTTTGGTTCTATAACAAAGAATAAAGAGCAAAAACATATACATGATCAAATACAGATCTTAGAATCGACTATTAAAGACTACCAGAACCCACTGGATTCTCCATTTACATTTGGAACCAAGGACTGATCACCCCAATCCACAAAAGTGGAGACAAATTTGACCCCAATAAATCAAATCAAATCAAATCAAATCAAATCAAATTTTATTTGTCACATACACATGGTTAGCAGATGTTAATGCGAGTGTAGCGAAATGCTTGTGCTTCTAGTTCCGACAATGCAGTGATAACCAACAAGTAATCTAACTAACAATTCCAAAACTACTGTCTTATACACAGTGTAAGGGGATAAGGAACATGTACATAAGGATATATGAATGAGTGATGGTACAGAGCAGCATACAGTAGATGGTATCGAGTACAGTACATACATATGAGATGAGTGTGTAGACAAAGTAAACAAAGTGGCATAGTTAAAGTGGCTAGTGATACATGTGTTACATAAGGATGCAGTCGATGATGTAGAGTACAGTATATACATATGCATATGAGATGAATAATGTAGGGTAAGTAACATTATATAAGGTAGCATTGTTTAAAGTGGCTAGTGATATATTTACATCATTTCCCATCAATTCCCATTATTAAAATGGCTGGAGTTGGGTCAGTGTCAATGACAGTGTGTTGGCAGCAGCCACTCAGTGTTAGTGGTGGCTGTTTAACAGTCTGATGGCCTTGAGATAGAAGCTGTTTTTCAGTTTCTCGGTCCCAGCTTTGATGCACCTGTACTGACCTCGCCTTCTGGATGATAGCGGGGTGAACAGGCAGTGGTTCAGGTGGTTGATGTCCTTGATGATCTTTATGGCCTTCCTGTAACAACGGGTGGTGTAGGTGTCCTGGAGGGCAGGTAGTTTGCCCCCGGTGATGCGTTGTGCAGTCCTCACTACCCTCTGGAGAGCCTTACGGTTGAGGGCGGAGCAGTTGCCGTACCAGGCGGTGATACAGCCCGCCAGGATGCTCTCGATTGTGCATCTGTAGAAGTTTGTGAGTGCTTTTGGTGACAAGCCGAATTTCTTCAGCCTCCTGAGGTTGAATAGGCGCTGCTGCGCCTTCTTCACGATGCTGTCAGTGTGAGTGGACCAATTCAGTTTGTCTGTGATGTGTATGCCGAGGAACTTAAAACTAGCTACCCTCTCCACTACTGTTCCATCGATGTGGATAGGGGGGTGTTCCCTCTGCTGTTTCCTGAAGTCCACAATCATCTCCTTAGTTTTAACCCCAATAACTACCGTGGAATATGCGTCAACAGTAACCTTGGAAAAATCCTCTGCATTATCATTAACAGCAGACTCATACATTTCCTCAATGAAAACAATGTACTGAGCAAATGTCAAATTGGCTTTTTACCAAATTACCGTACAACAGACCATGTATTCACCCTGCACACCCTAATTGACAACCAAACAAACCAAAACAAAGGCAAAGTCTACTCATGCTTTGTTGATTTCAAAAAAGCCTTTGACTCAATTTGGCATGAGGGTCTGCTATACAAACTGATGGAAAGTGGTGTTGGGGGTAAAACATATGACATTATAAAATCCATATACACAAACAACAAGTGTGCGGTTAAAATTGGCAAAAAGACGCAAATTTCTTCACACAGGTGCTTCTGTCACCAACCAAGGAGGGCCTACAGCAGCACCTAGATCTTATGCACAGGTTCTGTCAGACCTGGGCCCTGATAGTAAATCTCAGTAAGATCAAAATAATGGTGTTCCAAAAAAGGTCTAGTCACCAGGACCACAAATACAAATTCCATCTAGACACTGTTGCCATAGAGCACACAAAAAACTACACATACCTTGGCCTAAACATCAGCGCCACGGGTAACTTCCATAAAGCTGTGAAAGATCTAAGAGACAAGACAAGAAGGGCATGCTATGCCATCAAAAGGAACATAAATTTCAACATACTGTTATGCAGGTGAATGAGGACCCAAAAGCGACTTGGCGAAAACAGAGTCTTTAATCCAGTAAAGTTACTATACAAACAAAAGGCATAATACTACTCGTAATGACGAGAACAGACTGGAGACTTGATCAAGAACTGCAGGTTGCCTCGGGAAGGCACTTGAACGTAGCAGACTCAGACACCTGCTCACCACGCAGCATCTGAGGGAAACACGACACGACAGGGCAATACATAGCACGGTGATCAATAGACAAGGATCCGACAGGGCAGGAACGGGAAACAAGGAGAGAAATAGGGACTCTAATCAGGGAAAAGGATCGGGAACAGGTGTGGGAAGACTAAATGATTGATTAGGGGAATAGGAACAGCTGGGAGCAGGAACGGAACGATAGAGAGAAGAGAGAGCAAGAGAGTGAGAGAGGGAGGGGGAGAGAGAGGGATAGAAAGAGGGAAAGAACCTAATAAGACCAGCAGAGGGAAACGAATAGAAGGGGAAGCACAGGGACAAGACATGATAATCAATGACAAAACATGACAGTACCCCCCCCACTCACCGAGCGCCTCCTGGCGCACTCGAGGAGGAATCCTGGCGGCAACGGAGGAAATCATCAATAAGTGAACGGTCCAGCACGTCCCGAGACGGAACCCAACTCCTCTCCTCAGGACCCTCCCAATCCACTAAGTATTAATAATATAATATATGCCATTTAGCTCCCAACAGTCATGTGTCCACTACCCTGGCGTTACTAGCGCCATGTACCAACTGAGCTCTGACCCCAGAAGTGACCCCGTCCCCGAGAACGCATGTCCATGATCTTACGTACCTTGTAAATAGGTGCGCTCTCGACAAGGACGGGAGGGGGAGGGAAGACGAACGGGGGTGCGAAGAAAGGGCTTGACACAGGAGACATGGAAGACAGGATGGACGCGACGAAGATGTCGCGGAAGAAGCAGTCGCACAGCGACAGGATTGATGACCTGGGAGACACGGAACGGACCAATGAACCGCGGAGTCAACTTACGAGAAGCTGTCGTAAGAGGAAGGTTGCGAGTGGAAAGCCACACTCTCTGGCCGCAACAATACCTTGGACTCTTAATCCTGCGTTTATTGGCGGCTCTCACAGTCTGTGCCCTGTAACGGCAAAGTGCAGACCTCACCCTCCTCCAGGTGCGCTCACAACGTTGGACAAACGCTTGAGCGGAGGGAACGCTGGACTCGGCAAGCTGGGATGAGAACAGAGGAGGCTGGTAACCCAGACTACTCTGAAACGGAGATAACCCGGTAGCAGACGAAGGAAGCGAGTTGTGAGCGTATTCTGCCCAGGGGAGCTGTTCTGCCCAAGACGCAGGGTTTCTGAAAGAAAGGCTGCGTAGTATGCGACCAATCGTCTGATTGGCCCTCTCTGCTTGACCGTTAGACTGGGGATGAAACCCGGAAGAGAGACTGACGGACGCACCAATCAAACGACAGAACTCCCTCCAAAACTGTGACGTGAATTGCGGGCCTCTGTCTGAAACGGCGTCTAACGGGAGGCCATGAATTCTGAACACATTCTCGATAATGATTTGTGCCGTCTCCTTAGCGGAAGGAAGTTTAGCGAGGGGAATGAAATGTGCCGCCTTAGAGAACCTATCGACA
The DNA here is from genome assembly GCF_021184085.1 of Oncorhynchus gorbuscha. Lineage (NCBI taxonomy): Eukaryota > Metazoa > Chordata > Actinopteri > Salmoniformes > Salmonidae > Oncorhynchus > Oncorhynchus gorbuscha. Next base: position 77,758,354 of record NC_060184.1, on the reverse strand, counting down.
ACCGTAAGAATCACAGTCTTCCCCGCAGACAAAGGCAGACCGGTAATGAAGTCTAGGGCGATGTGAGACCATGGTCGAGAAGGAATGGGGAGCGGTCTGAGACGACCGGCAGGAGGAGAGTTACCCGACTTAGTCTGCGCGCAGTCCGAACAAGCAGCCACGAAACGGCGCGTGTCACGCTCCTGAGTCGGCCACCAAAAGCGCTGGCGAATAGACGCAAGAGTGCCTCGAACACCGGGATGACCAGCTAACTTGGCAGAGTGAGCCCACTGAAGAACAGCCAGACGAGTGGAAACAGGAACGAAAAGGAGGTTACTAGGACAAGCGCGCGGCGACGCAGTGTGCGTGAGTGCTTGCTTAACCTGTCTTTCAATTCCCCAGACTGTCAACCCGACAACACGCCCATAAGGAAGAATCTCCTCGGGATCAGTAGAAGCCACAGAAGAACTAAACAGACGGGATAAGGCATCAGGCTTGGTGTTTTTGCTACCCGGACGGTAAGAAATCACAAACTCGAAACGAGCGAAAAACAATGCCCAACGAGCTTGACGGGCATTAAGTCGTTTGGCAGAACGGATGTACTCAAGGTTCTTATGGTCTGTCCAAACGACAAAAGGAACGGTCGCCCCCTCCAACCACTGTCGCCATTCGCCTAGGGCTAAGCGGATGGCGAGCAGTTCACGGTTACCCACATCATAGTTGCGCTCAGATGGCGACAGGCGATGAGAAAAATAAGCGCAAGGATGAACCTTATCGTCAGACTGGAAGCGCTGGGATAGAATGGCTCCCACGCCTACCTCTGAAGCGTCAACCTCGACAATGAATTGTCTAGTGACGTCAGGAGTAACGAGGATAGGAGCGGACGTAAAACGTTCTTTTAGAAGATCAAAAGCTCCCTGGCCGGAACCGGACCACTTAAAACACGTCTTGACAGAAGTAAGAGCTGTGAGAGGGGCAGCAACTTGACCGAAATTACGAATGAAACGCCGATAGAAATTAGCGAAACCTAAAAAGCGCTGCAACTCGACACGTGACCTTGGAACGGGCCAATCACTGACAGCTTGGACCTTAGCGGAATCCATCTGAATGCCTTCAGCGGAAATAACGGAACCGAGAAAAGTAACGGAGGAGACATGAAAAGAGCACTTCTCAGCCTTTACGTAGAGACAATTCTCTAAAAGGCGCTGTAGAACACGTCGAACGTGCTGAACATGAATCTCGAGTGACGGTGAAAAAATCAGGATATCGTCAAGATAGACAAAAACAAAGATGTTCAGCATGTCTCTCAGAACATCATTAACTAATGCCTGAAAAACAGCTGGCGCATTGGCGAGACCAAACGGCAGAACCCGGTACTCAAAATGCCCTAACGGAGTGTTAAACGCCGTTTTCCACTCGTCCCCCTCTCTGATGCGCACGAGATGGTAAGCGTTACGAAGGTCCAACTTAGTAAAGCACCTGGCTCCCTGCAGAATCTCGAAGGCTGATGACATAAGGGGAAGCGGATAACGATTCTTAACCGTTATGTCATTCAGCCCTCGATAATCCACGCAGGGGCGCAGAGTACCGTCCTTCTTCTTAACAAAAAAGAACCCCGCCCCGGCCGGAGAGGAAGAAGGCACTATGGTACCGGCGTCAAGAGACACAGATAAATAATCCTCGAGAGCCTTACGTTCGGGAGCCGACAGAGAGTATAGTCTACCCCGAGGAGGAGTGGTCCCCGGAAGGAGATCAATACTACAATCATACGACCGGTGAGGAGGAAGGGAGTTGGCTCTGGACCGACTGAAGACCATGCGCAGATCATGATATTCCTCCGGCACTCCTGTCAAATCGCCAGGTTCCTCCTGAGAAGTGGGGACAGAAGAAATGGGAGGGATGGCAGACATTAAACACTTCACATGACAAGAAACGTTCCAGGATAGGATAGAATTACTAGACCAATTAATAGAAGGATTATGACATACTAGCCAGGGATGACCCAAAACAACAGGTGTAAAAGGTGAACGAAAAATCAAAAAGAAATAGTCTCACTGTGGTTACCAGATACTGTGAGAGTTAAAGGTAGTGTCTCAAATCTGATACTGGGAAGATGACTACCATCTAAGGCAAACATGGGCGTAGGCTTGTCTAACTGTCTGAAAGGAATGTCATGTTTCCGAGCCCATGCTTCGTCCATGAAACAACCCTCAGCCCCAGAGTCAATCAAGGCACTGCATGTAGCACCGAACCGGTCCAGCGTAGATGGACCGACATAGTAGTACAGGATCTAGATGAAGAGACCTGAGTAGTAGCGCTCACCAGTAGCCCTCCGCTTACTGATGAGCTCTGGCCTTTTACTGGACATGAATTGACAAAATGTCCATCAAATCCGCAATAGAGGCACAGGCGGTTGGTGATCCTCCGTTCCCTCTCCTTGGTCGAGATGCGAATACCTCCCAGCTGCATGGGCTCAGTCTCTGAGCCAGAGGGGGAGATGGTTGCGATGCGGAGCAGGGAAACACCGTTGACGCGAGCTCTCTTCCACGAGCTTGGTGACGAAGATCTACCCGTCGTTCTATGCGGATGGCGAGAGCAATCAAAGAGTCCACACTGGAAGGAACCTCCCGAGAGAGAATCTCATCTTTGACCACTGCGTGGAGTCCCTCCAGAAAACGAGCGAGCAGCGCCGGCTCGTTCCAGTCACTAGAGGCAGCAAGAGTGCGAAACTCTATAGAGTAATCCATTATGGATCGATCACCTTGGCATAGGGAAGCCAGGGCCCTAGAAGCCTCCCTACCAAAAACTGAACGGTCAAAAACCCGAATCATCTCCTCTTTAAAGTTCTGGTAATTGTTAGAACAATCAGCCCTTGCCTCCCAGATAGCTGTGCCCCACTCTCGAGCCCGGCCAGTAAGGAGTGAAATGACGTAAGCAACCCGAGCTCTCTCGCTAGAGTATGTGTTGGGTTGGAGAGAGAACACAATATCACACTGGGTGAGAAAGGAGCGGCACTCCGTGGGCTGCCCGGAGTAGCAAGGTGGGTTATTAACCCTAGGTTCCGGAGGCTCGGCAGGCCAGGAAGTAACAGGTGGCACGAGACGAAGGCTCTGGAACTGTCCAGAGAGGTCGGAAACCTGAGCGGCCAGGTTCTCCACGGCATGGCGAGCAGCAGACAATTCCTGCTCGTGTCTGCCGAGCATGGCTCCTTGGATCTCGACGGCAGTGTTACGAGCATCTGTAGTCGCTGGGTCCATTCCTTGGTCGGATCCTTCTGTTATGCAGGTGAATGAGGACCCAAAAGCGACTTGGCGAAAACAGAGTCTTTAATCCAGTAAAGTTACTATACAAACAAAAGGCATAATACTACTCGTAATGACGAGAACAGACTGGAGACTTGATCAAGAACTGCAGGTTGCCTCGGGAAGGCACTTGAACGTAGCAGACTCAGACACCTGCTCACCACGCAGCATCTGAGGGAAACACGACACGACAGGGCAATACATAGCACGGTGATCAATAGACAAGGATCCGACAGGGCAGGAACGGGAAACAAGGAGAGAAATAGGGACTCTAATCAGGGAAAAGGATCGGGAACAGGTGTGGGAAGACTAAATGATTGATTAGGGGAATAGGAACAGCTGGGAGCAGGAACGGAACGATAGAGAGAAGAGAGAGCGAGAGAGTGAGAGAGGGAGGGGGAGAGAGAGGGATAGAAAGAGGGAAAGAACCTAATAAGACCAGCAGAGGGAAACGAATAGAAGGGGAAGCACAGGGACAAGACATGATAATCAATGACAAAACATGACACATACCTATTAGGATTTGGCTAAAAATACTTGAATCAGTCATAGAGCCCATTGCCCTTTATGGTTGTGAGGTCTGGGGTCCGCTCACCAACCAAGACATCACAAAATGGGACAAACACCAAATTGAGACTCTGCACGCAGAATTCTGCAAAAATATCCTCAGTGTACAACGTAGAACACCAAATAATGCATGCAGAGCAGAATTAGGCCGATACCCACTAATTATCAAAATCCAGAAAAGAGCCGTTAAATTCTATAACCACCTAAAAGAAAGTGATTCCCAAACCTTCCATAACAAAGCCATCACCTACAGAGAGATGAACCTGGAGAAGAGTCCCCTAAGCAAGCTGGTCCTGGGGCTCTGTTCACAAACAAAAACACACCCTACAGAGCCCCAGGACAGCAGCACAATTAGACCCAACCAAATCATGAGAAAACAAAAAGATAATTACTTGACACATTGGAAAGAATTAACAAAAAAACAGAGCAAACTAGAATGCTATTTTGCCCTACACAGAGAGTACACAGCGGCAGAATACCTGACCACTGTGACTGACCCAAAATTAAGGAAAGCTTTGACTATGTACAGACTCAGTGAGCATAGCCTTGCTATTGAGAAAGGCCGCCGTAGGCAGACATGGCTCTCAAGAGAAGACAGGCTATGTGCACACTGCCCACAAATGAGGTGGAAACTGAGCTGCACTTCCTAACCTCCTGCCCAATGTATGACCATATTAGAGAAACATACTTCCCTCAGATTACATAGATCCACAAAGATTTTGAAAACAAATTCCATTTTGATAAACTCCCATATCTACTGGGTGAAATTCCACAGTGTGCCATCACAGCAGCAAGATTTATGACCTGTTGCCACGAGAAAAGGGCAACCAGTGAAGAACAAACACCATTGTAAATACAACCCATATTTATGCTTATTTATTTTATCTTGTGTCCTTTACTATTTGTACATTGTTAAAACACTGTATATATAATATGACATTTGTAATGTCTTTATTGTTTTGAAACTTCTGTTTATTGTTTACTGTTAATTTTTATTGTTTATTTCACTTTATATATTATCTACCTCACTTGCTTTGGCAATGTTAACACATGTTTCCCATGCCAATAAACCCCCTTGAATTGAATTGAATTGAATTGAGAGAGAGAGAGAGACTTATTTATATTACTATGTAATTGTATTTTTTTTATGACTTGTAAACCCATTGTAAAATAAATAAGAGTTCTGGACAGATATGGAAAAGATGTTGAATTATTATTATTATTCCTAGTTTGTCATTACAACTAATATTTAATGGGGGTTGTTTGTGAGAATGGGGCTATATCCAAGGAGATTGGAATCGGTGAATGGAAGGGAGTCTGACACTTCTCTAAGGTGTGCATGGGGACTCCACTAATTCCATTTCAGTCTTTCAGAGGACCCCCAACCAGCCACTATACTTTCATTTTATTTATAAGGTAATACAAACTGTACTTAAGTAGCACTCAGTACTTAAGTGGCACTCTTTCTGCATCCACAGCTCTTCATGGTAGTCGGAGGTAAAAAGCCCTATAGATGTACTTTGCTAAAAGGTTTTAATTTTAAAAGATAAAGATACAAAATCGGTAATTATAAACAACAATGTGATTAATGGCCATTTTAAAATATTGTATAAAAATGTATATAAAATCAGAATTAAACAACAGTTTGGACTGGTTCTATAGCCTTCTTAGACTCAACAACCCTGGATCAATTATCAACAGACATAATACTAAAAACAGAGATCATCCTAGAAGAAATATTAGATACTGTTAAAACATTTGTGTGGGGGAGAAAAAAGCACCAGGAATGGATGACTGTCCTATAGAATTGTATTCAGCATTTTGGGACAAAGTAGTCCCCCTACTTACACAAATGACAACACACATGTCACCCAGTTCAGTACTTCCTATATCCATGTATCTAACAGCTATTTCAGTCATTTTAAAACCAGGAAAATATAGAGTCTCCATAAGTTTAATTAACTGTGACAATGAAATAATAACAAAGCCTATAAGAAATAGAATGGCAAAAGTCTTACCAGACGTGATATATATAAATCAAACTGAGTTTAATAAAAATAGACACTTACAAATACAAGAACATGTTTCAGTTTAATACAATACGCAACAAAAACTAAGATATACATTGCCTTCGGAAGTATTCAGATCCCTTGACTTTTTCCATATTTTGTTAGGTTACAGCCTTACTCTAACTATGTATTAAATGGTGTTTATTTTCGTCATCAATCTACATGCAATACCCCATAATGACAAAGTGAAAACATTTTTTTTTTTTATGTTTGCTAATTTATCAAATGAATAAAAAATGAAATATCACATTTACATAGATATTCAGACCTTTTACCCAGTACTTTGTTGAAGCACCTTTGGCAGCGATTACAGACTTCTTGGGTATGACGCTACAAGTTTGGCAAACCTGTATTTGGGGAGTTTCTCCCATTCTTCTCTGCAGATCCTATTAAGCTCTGACAGGTTTGATGGGAGTGTTGCTGCACAGCTATTTTCAGGTCTCTTCAGAGATGTTTGGTCGTGTTCAAGTCTGGGCTCTGGCTGGGTCACTCAAGGACATTGAGACTTGTCCCGAAGCCACGCCTGCGTTGTCTTGGCTGTGTGCTTAGGGTCATTGTCCTGTTGGAAGGTGAACCTTCGCCCCAGTCCAAGGTCCTGATCACTCCGGAGGAGGTTTTCATCACCGATCCCTCTGTACTTTGTTTTTATTAATCTTTGCCGCGATCCTGACTAGTCTACCAGTCCCTGCCGCTGAAAAATATCAACACTGCCTGATGCTGCCATCACCATGCATCACCGTAGGAGATGGTGCCAAGCTTCCTCCAGATGTGACACTTGGCATTCAGGCCAGACCAGATAATCTTGTTTCTCGTGGTCTGAGAGTCTTTAGGTGCCTTTTGGAAAACTGCAAGCAGGCTGTCATGTATCTTTTACTGAGGAGTCTTAGGGTCGTTCTAACCTTTCCAGACTTGGAATTGTATCAACTCGCTACCCAAGGCTTTTACTTGTCACATATACTGTAATTAAATGCACAAAAGATGAACAATGGTTACATATTGAAGATGCACATGTTCATCCCCATAATCTTTTTATGTGTATATTTTCAAAGGATAAAGCTAAGAACATTAACAATTTCATAGTTAAAGAACACTATAACAATATGGAAGAAAAATGTAACGTATTCTACAAGAACCAATATCACTCCCTAGAAACACAACCTTATGGAACAATCCTTGGTTAACTTTTCAGAGTTCACTGATAAATTAGCCCACATGGAAAACTAAAGTCATATAAACTGAAAATTAATTGGTAACAGGAAATGCATTTATTGCCATGACGAAAGTTAAAAGTAATTTTGGACTGACCAATGTAGATGGTTTCAAATTCATGCCACTTAATGTTGTCTTTTGGACATCATAGCATCCTTGAGTCTTGATCTTATTTGAGTCAGAAAATTGTGTTTTTATGAGAAACTGTATACGAAACCTCGAACAGAGCATATTGAACTGACAATCTCTTCCAAAAATATAAAAACTATTCAAACTAAGAATGAAAAAGAACTGATGTTGGCACAAGATGGAGGGAAAGTTGGAGAATAACTAACACAATTAGTTAACGAACATTTACACTTAATCCAGTATAAACTACTGTATTTCACATTTCACAAAATCTACAGCACAATGGCAGAGCCATGTGTGCAAGTGTAAAACTGGCTTTCTGGGAATGCTGTGGGCGGAGCTACAAAGTTGGCTCTCAGAAGTATTAACATGTAAAAATACCTTTAATCCGCCTGTCTGCATATTTCAAGACCACAGGAGGTTGGTGGCACCTTAATTGGGTAGAACTGGCTCGTGGTAATGACTGGTGCAACCGAGAAAAACAAATTGATACAATTTTAAGGCCAAGTGGAAAACAATAATGCAGGCACTAGAGCTGGAGGTGTGAGCATGCGTGTCTGGGCAGATAAGATGTAGTGTAGTCATTGTTTGTGTGTAAGTTGTTGTTCATATGTATTTTTTTTACCTCTTTATTTAACCAGGCAAGTCAGCTCAGTTGGTAGAGCATGGCGCTTGTAACGCCAGGGTAGTGGGTTTGATCCCCGGGACCACCCATACGTAGAATGTATGCACACATGACTGTAAGTCGCTTTGGATAAAAGTGTCTGCTAAATGGCATATATTATTTTATTATTATATTAAGAACAAATTCTTATTTTCAATGACGCCCTAGGAACTGCCTGTTCAGGGGCAGAACGACAGATTTGTACCTTGTCAGCTCAGGGATAAGTTTTGTAGCTGGAGTTAAAAAAAGTCTAGTTCTGACATGAGACTGTGAGAGCTTGTAGGTTTCTTAGTGCATGTATTTCATGATACTCATTTGCTACAACAAGTGGCGACTTCGTTTCAAAGTTTCATCGCCCCGTAAACACGCTCTGTTACGGTAGAACCGGTCTCAACCATTCGTCTAGTCTTTTAGATCTGAGCCCGTCTTTACAGCACAACATTCTAAAACGGCCAAGTTTAGTCTCGTCTCAGCTGCTGTATCTTAACCGGACTTCAGAGTCACTCGGACCTGTCAAAGTCACAAGGATTTGGTGTCAGAGTGAAGCTGTCCTAATAGGGAGACCTGGACTCCACAGCCATAGCCACAGCCACTGCCACAGCATTAATGATCCCTAATTCGGCCAATCAGCTTGATTTATCCATACAACAGCGGAATGTGGATTAGATTTATAGGGCGAACAGAGATTCCTCTCTGAAGAGAGATAACGGTGCAATTAATGAGACTCCCTATTCCGTCCCCCTGGTCTCGCTCTGATCGTTAGGCTAATGATTTTTCTATTTTTTTTTTTTACATCTTTGTTCTTCGTAATTGTGTTTTGCCACTGCAATTACCGATCTGATTTGTACAAACAAGCGAGTAGTGGCTTTGCATAGTGGCTTTGCGTTGCTCCCATCATGTTGTTTCATGACGGCCTGTGTGTCCCGAAATGACGACACCAGGGGCTCTCCTATTCCTGATACGAGTGCTTTTAATTATCACTCTTTGGTCCTTCCCTCCCTTGTGATGTATCATCACATAAACCTTGATGGAATCGCTCACTGTCTCTCTATGGCCATCTCCTGATTGAATGCCTTGCACCTTTCCTTAGTCCGACTCTGCCAGCTGCCAGGATCGTTGCAGACAAAATGGTCTTGGCAGAATTGTCTTATCAGATATGCCCCACTCTTCTTTCTCCGCAGGGATGTGCCTTTGCAAAGGTCTACTTTTTGAAAAGTTTTTTTACTGTTATTTTATCTTATTAATTCAGCAAAATGTCATGTGCTTTTATATGTAGGCTATTAGATAGTAGATTATGTTAGAGATACTGTACTTCATATCAGGAAATCATAGAGATGAAGATCATGTGTCCAACCTGAATATCATGAGAATTGATCAAACGGAAATCATATAGTTTTGGTGCACACACTCAACAGTTCCAACACATAACGGTATGTTCATTGATTAACATTTTCTTTTTTTCAAATTGATCTTTTGCCAATGGATCGTTTTTTTTGAAGAAGAAGAAGAGCTATAGACATGAACTATGTCTATCCGTAATGATATATTAAAACCAGCTTAATTCATACTCTTGGAGTAGGTGCTTCCACAATAATGTTGATTCTCTTCTCTCTCTCTCTCTCTCTCTCTCTCTCTCTCTCTCTCTCTCTCTCTCTCTCTCTCTGTCTCTGTCTCTCTCTCTCTCTCTCTCTCTCTCTCTCTCTCTCTCTCTCTCTCTCTCTCTCTCTCTCTCTCTCTCTGTCTCCCTCTCTCTCTCTCTGTCTCTGTCTCTGTCTATCTTTCTCTCTCTCTCTCTGTCTCTGTCTCTCTTTATCTCTCTCTCTCTGTCTCTGTCTCTCTCTGTCTCTCTTTCTCTCTCTCTCTCTCTCTGTCTCTGTCTCTCTCTGTCTCTCTCTCTCTCTCTCTCTCTCTCTCTCTCTCTCTCTCTCTCTCTCTCTCTCTCTCTCTCTCTCTCTCTCTCTATTTTTTTACCCACCAGAACAGGACAATATCCCATTATGTTACCCTTCCATGGTTTTAAAAAAATGAAATAAATGCAAGCTTTGGTTTTATACTTACAACACAATCAGGCTTGATTGTGATCTTTTGTCTTGTAGTAATTTGGTGCCTGCCTGCCTGTATTTAATTTATTTTAGCAAAACATGTAATTGAAAAAAAAAAAAATTCAACAAAACAACAGGTTGTGGTGTGTGGGACACAGTAGCTCAAAAGCCTGTCTGCATTTCCGATTTCTGTAGCTGTTAGCTTATCTGTGTAATATTAAGTTAATGTAACTGCTTTCCTCCTCCCCTTCTGAGGAAGGAAGGATCGGACCAATACGCAGCGTGGTAAGTGTTCATATTCTTTAATGAAACAACTGAACACAAAAATAAAAATAAAACGACAAACGAACAGTCCTGAACAGTGAAGATAAACACAGAACAGAAAATAATCACCCACGAAACACAGGTGGGAAAAGGCTACCTAAGTATGATTCTCAATCAGAGACAACTAATGACACCTGCCTCTGATTGAGAACCATACCAGGCCGAACACAAAACACAACATAGAAAAACGGACAGAGACAACCCACCCAACTCACGCCCTGACCATACTAAAAGAAAGACATAACAAAATAAATAAGGTCAGAACGTGACAGCCCCCCCCCCCCCCAAAAGGTACGGACTCTGGCCACAAAACCTGAACCTATAGGGGAGGGTCTGGGTGGGTGTCTGTCCGCGGTGGTGGCTCTGGCGCGGGATGTGGACCCCACTCCATCATAGTCTTTACCCGTTTCTTAACCCGCCGGGATGCCTTTTCGAGCGACGACCCTCACCGCAGACCTCGGAATGGGGACCCTAGCAACGGGTCCCGAATGGACGGGAGATTCCGGCAGCACCGGACAGGTGGGAGACTCCGGCAGCACCGGACCGGTGGGAGACTCTGGCAGCTCTGACGTGAAGGGCGACTCTGACAGCGTCGGAGTGATGGGCGATTCTGTCAGCTCCTGACTGACAGGCTGCTCTGGCAGCTCCTGACTGACGGGCTGCTCTGGCAGCTCCTGACTGACAGACATCTCTGGCAGCTCCTGACTGACGGGTTGCTCTGGCAGCTCCTGACTGACGGACAGCTCTGGCAGCTCCTGACTGACGGGCGGCTCTGGCAGCTCAGGACAGATGGGCGGCTCTGGCAGATCAGGACAGACGGGCGGCTGTGGCAGCTCAGGACAGACGGGTGGCTCTGGCAGCTCAGGACAGACGGGAGACTCTGGCAGCACAGGACAGACGGAAGACTCTGGTAGCACAGGACAGACGGAAGACTCTGGTAGCGCTGGACAGGAGGGAGACTCTGGCAGCACTGGACAGGAGGGAGCACCTGGAGGAAGGAGATGGAGAGACAGCCATGGTGCGTGGGCCTGCCACCGGAGGCCTGGTGCGTGGAGGAGGCACTGGATAGACCGGACCATGGAGGCGCACTGGAGGTCTCAAGCACCGAGCCTGCACAACCCTACCTGGCTGGATACTCCCCGTCGCCAGGCCAGTGCGGCGAGGTGGAACAGACCGCACTGGGCTGTGCTGGCGAACCGGAGACACCGTGCGTAGGGCTGGTGCCATGTACCCCGGCCCAAGGAGGTGCACTGGAGACCAGATGCGCTGAGCCGGCTTCATGGCACCTGGCTCGATGCCCACTCTAGCCCGGCCGATACGCGGAGCTGCGATGTAATATACCGGGCTATGCCTGCGCACCGGGGACACCGTGCGCCTCACGGCATAATACGGTGCCTGCCCTGGTGCCTGCCCTGGTCCGCCTCTCTCCACGGTAAGCATGGGTTAGTTGGCTCAGGTCTCCTACCTGACTCAGCCACACTCCCCATGTACACTCCCCGTGTGCCTCCCCCCCAAAAAATGTTTGGGGCTGCCTCTCGTCCCAGCCGCGCTGCCGTGCTGCCTCCTCATACCACCGCCGATCAGCTTTCATTGCCTCCAGCTCTGCCTTGTGGCAGCGATATTCCCCAGCCTGTGCCCAGGGTCCCTTGCCGTCTAAAATCACCTCCCATGTCCAGGAGTCCGGAAATCGCTGCTGCCCGATACTGCTGCTTGGTCCTTGGTTGGTGGGTGATTGTGTAACGACTTTCCACCTCCTCTTCTGAGGAGGAGTAGCAAGGATCGGACCAATACGCAGTGTGGTAAGTGTTCATATTCTTTAATGAAACAACTGAATACTGGAAAAAACTAAACAACAAACGAACAATCCTCTACGGTGAATAATTACACAGAACAGAAAATAATCACCCACAAAACACAGGTGGGAAAAGGCTACCTAAGTATGATTCTCAATCAGAGACAACTAATGACAACTGCCTCTGATTGAGAACCATACCAGGCCAAACACAAAACACAACATAGAAAAACGAACATAGAAATCCCACCCAACTCACGCCCTGACCATACTAAAATCCAAGACAACAAAAGAACTAAGGTCAGAACGTGAAAATTAAGGATCACTTGTGTTTAAAACATGGTCCTGTTTGATCAATTGCTGTGCTGATCAATGGACAGTTCATTACCTTTGTCAAAATAACATGAAGCTTAGAGTTATGTTTGTACTTATTTATTTTTGCAATAAATATGGTGAAGCAAGAATAATACACATTTACAATAGGCATATTTTAAAAAATACATTCAGCCAAAATATATATATATGTTACGGCAGATGAGTGAGGAGGTGTGGAGTCAGGCGCAGAGAGCAAAAGATGTGGGAAAAAACACGCTTTAATGTCCCGGATAAATAACATGAACAAAAGTAGGAAAACAAATTAAAAATATAAACGGACAGCGTGAAACCCAAAATACAAACAATATACACTCAAAACAAAGTACAGACGAACAAGCCCGCACGAAACAGAAGCGGGCTGAACAAACTATATATAACCCTACCCTAACAACCAAACAAGAAACAAGTCCTACCAATCAGACAAAACCAAAGGAACACAGAACAACGGATCGGTGATAGCTAGTAGACCGGCGACGACGTCCGCCGAGCGCCACCTGAACAAGAAGGGGAGTCACCTTCGGTAATATTCGTGACAGTACCTCCCCCCCTGACGCGCAGCTCCCGCAGTGCGCCGACGCTGGCCTCGGGGACGACCCGGGGGCCGAGGCGCTGGGCGATCCAGACGGAGGCGATGGAACTCTCTCAACATAGATGGATCTAGAATATCCCTCACCGGAACCCAGCACCTCTCCTCCGGACCGTACCCCTCCCAGTCAACGAGGTACTGCAAGCCCCTCGAGTCCAGAATAGCTCGTATCTTGTACGCCGGGGACCCCTCGATGTCCAGAGGGGGCGGAGGAACTTCCAGAACCTCACCTTCCTGCATGGGACCAGCTACCACCGGCCTGAGAAGAGACACATGAAACGAGGGGTTAATACGATAATACGAAGGAAGTAATAATCGATAACAAACCTTGTTTATTCTCCTTAGGACTTTAAATGGCCCTATACACTGCGGACCCAGCTTCCGGCAGGGCAAGCGGAGGGGCAGGTTTTGGGTCGAGAGCCAGACCCTGTCCCCAGGTGCAAACACGGGGGCCTCACTGCGGTGACGGTCAGCGCTCTTCTTCTGCCTGACACTCGCTTGGCGTAATGACTCTTGGACAGCCCTCCAGGTCTCCTTAGAGCGCTGCACCCACTCCTCCACCGCAGGAGCCTCAGTCTGGCTCTGATGCCACGGTGCCAGGACTGGCTGGTACCCCAACACGCACTCAAATGGTGACATGTTGGTAGAGGAGTGGCTTAGTGAGTTCTGGGCTATTTCTGCCCAGGGAATATATCTCGCCCACTCCCCTGGCCGGTCCTGGCAATATGACCGCAGAAACCTACCCACCTCCTGGTTCACTCTCTCCACCTGCCCATTACTTTCCCGGTGATACCCTGAGGTCAGGCTGACCGAGATCCCCAGACGTTCCATAAATGCCCTCCAAACACGGGAGATAAACTGGGGGCCCCGATCAGAAACTATATCCTCAGGCACCCCGTAGTGCCGGAAGACATGGGTGAAAAGAGCTTCCGCAGTCTGTAGGGCCGTAGGGAGACCGGGCAATGGGATAAGACGACAGGACTTAGAGAACCGATCCACAACGACCAGGATAGTTGTGTTACCCTGAGAGGGGGGAAGGTCAGTAAGAAAATCCACCGATAGATGGGTCCACGGCCGTTGTGGAACGGGAAGAGGTTGTAATTTACCTCATGGCAGGTGTCTAGGATCCTTACTCTGGGCGCACACCGAACAGGAGGAAACATAGAATCGCACATCCCTCCTCAAAGTGGGCCACCAGTACTTCCTCTCAAGACCTCGCACTGTCCTAAAAATACCTGGGTGACCCGACGAGGGTAGACAATGAGCCCATCGAATCAATTGATCACGAACAGCCAGCGGCACGTACCTACAACCCTCCGGACACTGTGGAGGCGCAGGTTCCTCCCTTAGTGCCCGCTCGATGTCCGCGTCCACATCCCATACTACTGGTGCCACCAGCTTAGCTGCCGGAATGATGGGAGTAGGATCGATGGACCTGTCCTCAGTGTCATAGAGTCTTGACAGCGTGTCGGCCGTAGTGTTGAGGGAACCTGGTTTATACGAGATAGTGAAACGAAATCTGGTCAAAAACATGGCCCATCTTGCCTGACAAGGATTCAGTCTCCTAGCTGATCGGATATACTCCAGGTTACGGTGGTCAGTCCAGATAAGGAAAGGGTGCTTAGCCCCCTCAAGACAGTGTCTCCACACCTTCAGGGCCTTAACCATAGCCAACAACTCCCTATCCCCCACATCATAATTCCACTCCGCTGGCCCGAGTTTCTTAGAAAAAAAGGCACAGGGGCGGAGCTTCGGTGGCGCACCCGAACGCTGTGAGAGCACCGCTCCAACCCCAGCCTCGGATGCATCCACCTCTACTATAAACGCCAAAGAAGGGTCCAGATGCGCCAACAACGGCGACTCAGTAAACATTGCCTTCAACTTATGAAAAGCTCCGTCCGCCTCTGCTGACCACTGTAAACGGACCGGCCCCCCCTTCAGCAGTGAGGTAATAGGGGCAGCTACCTGACCAAAACCCCGGATAAACCTCCGGAAGTAATTGGCAAACCCCAAGAACCGCTGCACCTCCTTTACCGTGGTCGGAGTCGGCCAATTACGCACGGCCTTTACGCGGTCGCCCTCCATTACCAACCCAGAGCTGGAAATGCGATAACCCAGGAAGGAAACTGATTGTTTGGAAAACTCAAATTTCTCCGCCTTCACATACAGGTCATGCTCCAGCAGTCGTCTAAGAACCTTGCGCACCAGAGATACATGCACCGTGCGTGTAGCGGAGTAGATCAAAATATCATCAATATACACCACTACACCCTGTCCGTGCAGGTCTCTAAGAATCTCATCCACGAAGGATTGAAATATAGCTGGAGCATTCTTTAAACCGTATGGCATGACGAGGTACTCATAATGGCCAGAAGTAGTGCTAAATGCAGTTTTCCACTCATCTCCATCCCGAATACGCACCAGATTATAAGCACTCCTGAGATCCAGTTTAGTGAAGAACACACTTAAAACGTGAAATGATTCCACTGCCGTAGCAATGAGAGGTAGTGGGTAACTAACACCCACCGTGATGGAATTTAGACCTTTATAATCAATACATGGACGCAAACCACCATCTTTTTTTCTTCACAAGAAAGAAACTCCGCGAGTCTGCGATCTATAAAGTTTCCAGCTGCGCCTGAATCTACCAGTGCCTTATGCTGGAGAGAAGGAGAATAAACATATTAATAAGAACATGTGACCAACAGGAAACTCTGGGAGAGTGTGGTGCTTACTCACCTGGGGTGACCGAGGAGTGTTCTGCCTGCCTTCTCGACTCCCAGATGAATTCCTCCAGCACCGACCAGACGTGTGCCCTCTCCGGCCACAAATGGTACAGGAGGAGCTTACTCCTCCGATCTCCCTAGACGTGGTCCCTCCTAGCTCCATCGGGATAGGAACAGGAGGATCAGGAGGTAGAACTGACAGGACCCTTTCAGAACGTCCGCGAGCAGCTAGCAGATGCTCCAACCGGATCCACAGGTCTATCAGTCCATCCAGGCTAAGTGTATTGTCCCGACAGGCCAGCTCCCTGCAGACGTCCTCTCTCAGGCTACATCTGTAATGGTCTATCAGGGCCCTGTCGTTCCACCATGCTCCAGCGGCCAAGGTTCGGAACTCCAGCGCAAAGTCCTGCGCGCTCCTCATCCCCTGTCTGAGATGGAACAATCTCTCACCTGCCGCTCGACCCTCTGGAGGGTGATCGAACACGGCCCTGAAACGGCAGGTGAACTCCGGGTAATTGTCCTTCGCTGAGTTGGGCCCATTCCAGACCGCATTAGCCCACTCCAGGACTCTACCCGTAAGGCATGTGATGAGGACCCACACTATCTTCTCGTCCGAGGGAGCCGGCCGAACGGTGGCCAGGTAGAGGTCTAGTTGAAGCAGGAATCCCTGGCACCCCGCCGCTGCTCCATCGTACTCCCTCGGAGGCGTAATGCTCAGAGCGCTGGAACCGGATCCAGATGGGGGAGATGGTAGAGTTGCTTGTGGGAGGGTCGGTGGGGTAGTAGGGAGACCATTCCTCTCCCAACGATCCATCCTCTCCATCATTTAATCCATCGCTGATCCTAGGCGATGGCGGATGGACGTGTGATGAAAGACTCTCTCCTCCATAGTGGGAAGAGGAGTGGTCGCTGCTCCTGCTGACTCCATATCGTGGTGCGGGCTTCTGTTGCGGCAGATGAGTGAGGAGGTGTGTCAGGCGCAGAGAGCAAAAGATGTGGGAAAAAAACGCTTTAACAAAAGTAGGAAAACAAATTAACAGAAATATAAACGGACAGCGTGAAACCCAAAATACAAACAATATACACTCAAAACAAAGAACAGACGAACAAGCCCGCATGAAACATCAAACAAGGATCCGACAAGGACAGAAGCGGAAAACAGAGGGAGAAATAGGGACTCTAATCAGAGGGCAAAATAGGGGACAGGTGTGAAAGAGTAAATGAGGTAGTTAGGAGAATGAGGAACAGCTGGGAGTAGGAACGGAACGATAGAGAGAGAGAGCGAGAGAGGGAGGGGGGAGAGAGAGGGATAGAAAGAGGGAAAGAACCTAATAAGACCAGCAGAGGGAAACGAATAGAAGGGGAAGCACAGGGACAAGACATGATAATCAATGACAAAACATGACAGTACCCCCCCACTCACTGAGCGCCTCCTGGCGCACTCGAGGAGGAACCCTGGCGGCAACGGAGGAAATCATCAATCAACGAACGGTCCAGCACGTCCCGAGATGGAACCTAACTCCTCTCCTCAGGACCGTAACCCTCCCAATCCACTAAGTACTGGTGACCACGTCCCCGAGAACGCATGTCCATGATCTTCCGTACCTTGTAAATAGGTGCGCCTCGACAAGGACGGGGGGGAGAGACGAACGGGGCGCGAAGAAAAGGCTTGACACAGGAGACATGGAAGACAGGGTGGACGCGACGAAGATGTCGCAGAAGAAGCAGTCGCACAGCGACAGGATTGACGACCTGAGAGACACGGAACGGACCAATGAACCGCGGAGTCAACTTGCGAGAAGCTGTCGTAAGGGGAAGGTTACGAGTGGAAAGCCACACTCTCTGACCGCGACAATACCTAGGACTCTTAACCCTACATTTATTGGCGGCTCTCACAGTCTGCGCCCTGTAACGGCAAAGTGCAGACATGACCCTCCTCCAGGTGCGCTCACAACGTTGGACAAAAGCCTGAGCGGAGGGAACGCTGGACTCGGCAAGCTGGGACGAGAACAGAGGAGGCTGGTACCCAAGACTACTCTGAAACGGAGATAGCCCGGTAGCAGACGAAGGAAGCGAGTTGTGAGCGTATTCTGCCCAGGGGAGCTGTTCTGCCCAAGACGCAGGGTTTCGAAAAGAAAGGCTGCGTAATATGCGACCAATCGTCTGATTGGCCCTTTCTGCTTGACCGTTAGACTGGGGATGAAAACCGGAAGAGAGACTGACGGAAGCACCAATCAAACGACAGAACTCCCTCCAAAACTGTGACGTGAATTGCGGGCCTCTGTCTGAAACGGCGTCTAACGGGAGGCCATGAATTCTGAACACATTCTCAATGATGATTTGTGCCGTCTCCTTAGCGGAAGGAAGCTTAGCGAGGGGAATGAAATGTGCCGCCTTAGAGAACCTTTCGACAACCGTAAGAATCACAGTCTTCCCCGCAGACGAAGGCAGACCGGTTATAAAGTCTAAGGCGATGTGAGACCATGGTCGAGAAGGAATGGGAAGCGGTCTGAGACGACCGGCAGGAGGAGAGTTACCTGACTTAGTCTGCGCGCAGTCCGAACAAGCAGCCACGAAACGGCGCGTGTCACGCTCCTGAGTAGGCCACCAAAACCGCTGGCGAATAGAAGCAAGCGTGCCCCGAACGCCGGGGTGGCCAGCTAACTTGGCAGAGTGAGCCCACTGAAGAACAGCCAGACGAGTAGAGACAGGAACGAAAAGAAGGTTACTAGGACAAGCGCGCGGCGACGCAGTGTGAGTGAGTGCTTGCTTTACCTGTCTCTCAATTCCCCAGACAGTCAACCCGACAACACGCCCTTCAGGGAGAATCCCCTCGGGTCGGTAGAAGCCACAGAAGAACTAAAGAGACGGGATAAGGCATCAGGCTTGGTGTTCTTATTTCCCGGGCGATAAGAAATCACGAACTCGAAACGAGCGAAAAACAACACCCAACGAGCTTGACGTGCATTGAGTCGTTTGGCAGAACGGATGTACTCAAGGTTCTTATGGTCAGTCCAAACGACAAAAGGGACGGTCGCCCCTTCCAACCACTGTCGCCATTCGCCTAGGGCTAAGCGGATGGCGAGCAGTTCGCGGTTACCCACATCATAGTTGCGTTCCGATGGCGACAGGCGATGAGAAAATAAGCGCAAGGATGGACCTTATCGTCAGAATGGAAGCGCTGGGACAGAATGGCTCCCACGCCCACCTCTGAAGCGTCAACCTCGACAAATAATTGTTTAGTGACGTCAGGAGTAACAAGGATAGGAGCGGATGTAAAACGCTTCTTGAGGAGATCAAAAGCTCCCTGGGCGGAACCGGACCACTTAAAGCACGTCTTGACAGAAGTAAGAGCTGTGAGAGGGGCAGCCACTTGACCGAAATTACGAATGAAACGCCGATAGAAATTAGCGAAACCGAGAAAGCGCTGCAACTCGACACGTGACTTAGAACGGGCCAATCGCTGACAGCCTGGACCTTAGCGGGATCCATCTGAATGCCTTCAGCGGAAATAACAGAACCGAGAAATGTGACAGAGGAGACATGAAAGGCGCACTTCTCAGCCTTCACGTAGAGACAATTCTCTAAAGGCGCTGGAGTACACGTCGAACGTGCTGAACATGAATCTCGAGTGACGGTGAAAAAATCAGGATATCGTCAAGGTAAACGAAAACAAAGATGTTCAGCATGTCTCTCAGTACATCATTAACTAATGCCTGAAAGACAGCTGGAGCATTAGCGAGACCGAACGGCAGAACCCGATATTCAAAATGCCCTAACGGAGTGTTAAACGCCGTTTTCCACTCGTCCCCCTCTCTGATGCGCACGAGATGGTAAGCGTTACGAAGGTCCAACTTAGTAAAGAACCTGGCTCCCTGCAGAATCTCGAAGGCTGACGACATAAGGGGAAGCGGATAACGATTCTTAACCGTTATGTCATTCAGCCCTCGATAATCCACGCAGGGGCGCAGAGTACCGTCCTTCTTCTTAACAAAAAAAACCCCGCTCCGGCGGGAGAGGAAGAAGGCACCACGGTACCGGCGTCGAGAGAAACAGACAGATAATCCTCGAGAGCCTTACGTTCGGGAGCCGACAGAGAGTATAGTCTACCCCGAGGGGGAGTGGTCCCCGGAAGGAGATCAATACAACAATCATACGACCGGTGAGGAGGAAGGGAGTTGGCTCTGGACCGACTGAAGACCGTGCGCAGATCATGCTATTCCTCCGGCACTCCTGTCAAATCACCAGGTTCCTCCTGAGAAGAGGGGACAGAAGAAACAGGAGGGATAGCAGACATTAAACACTTCACATGACAAGAAACGTTCCAGGATAGGATAGAATTACTAGACCAATTAATAGAAGGATTATGACATACTAGCCAGGGATGACCCAAAACCACAGGTGTAAAAGGTGAACGAAAAATCAAAAAGGAAATGGTCTCACTGTGGTTACCAGATACTGTGAGGGTTAAAGGTAGTGTCTCACATCTGATACTGGGGAGAAGACTACCATCTAAGGCGAACATGGGCGTGGGCTCCCCTAACTGTCTGAGAGGAATGTCATGTTTCCGAGCCCATGCTTCGTCCATAAAACAACCCTCAGCCCCAGAGTCTATCAAGGCACTGCAGGAAGCAGCCGAACCGGTCCAGCGTAGATGGACCGACAAGGTAGTACAGGATCTTGATGGAGAGACCTGAGTAGTAGCGCTCACCAGTAGCCCTCCGCTTACTGATGAGCTCTGGCTTTTACTGGACATGAAATGACAAAATGTCCAGCAGAACCGCAATAGAGGCAAAGGCGGTTGGTGATTCTCTGTTCCCTCTCCTTAGTCGAGATGCGAATACCTCCCAGCTGCATGGGCTCAGTCTCTGAGCCGGTGGGAGGAGATGGTTGAGATGCGGAGAGGGGGAACACCGTTAACGCGAGCTCTCTTCCACGAGCTCGGTGACGAAGATCTACCCGTCGTTCTATGCGGATGGCGAGTGCAATCAAAGAATCCACGCTGGAAGGAACCTCCCGGGAGAGAATCTCATCTTTAACCTCAGCGTGGAGTCCCTCCAGAAAACGAGTGAGCAACGCCGGCTCGTTCCAGTCACTGGAGGCAGCAAGAGTGCGAAACTCTATAGAGTAATCCGTTATGGATCGATCACCTTGACATAGGGAAGCCAGGGCCCTGGAAGCCTCCTTCCCAAAAACTGAACGATCAAAAACCCGTATCATCTCCTCTTTAAAGTTCTGATAATCGTTAGTACACTCAGCCCTTGCCTCCCAGATAGCTGTGCCCCACTCCCGAGCCCGACCAGTAAGGAGTGATATGACGTAGGCGATCCGAGCTCTCTCTCTTGAGTATGTGTTGGGCTGAGAGAGAACACAATATCACACTGGGTGAGAAAGGAGCGGCACTCAGTGGGCTGCCCAGAGTAACATGGTGGGTTATTAACCCTAGGTTCCGGAGACTCGGAAGACCAGGAAGTAGCTGGTGGCACGAGACGAAGACTCTGAAACTGTCCTGAGAGGTCGGAGACCTGAGCGGCCAGGGTCTCAACGGCATGACGAGCAGCAGACAATTCCTGCTCGTGTCTGCCGAGCATTGCTCCCTGGATCTCGACGGCAGTGTTGCGAGAATCCGTAGTCGCTGGGTCCATTCTTGGTCGGATCCTTCTGTTATGCTGGTGAATGAGGACCCAAAAGCGACTTAACAGAAACAGAGTCTTTATTCCAGTCTATAACAAAAACGATAATCCTGGATATAATCTCAGGTAAAGTCAAACAGGAAAACTGAAATCCTCTAGGCAGTAGAGGGGAACAAACGCGACCACAGACTGCAGGTCGCTTCGGGAAGGCGTAGCTGATATAGATACCTGCTCACACGCAGCATCTGAAGAAGGCAGAAACACGACAGGGCGGAACAAGGACACAGAACAGCAAACATCAAACAAGGATCCGACAAGGACAGAAGCGGAAAACAGAGGGAGAAATAGGGACTCTAATCAGAGGGCAAAATAGGGGACAGGTGTGAAAGAGTAAATGAGGTAGTTAGGAGAATGAGGAACAGCTGGGAGTAGGAACGGAACGATAGAGAGAGAGAGCGAGAGAGGGAGAGAGGGAGGGGGGAGAGAGAGGGATAGAAAGAGGGAAAGAACCTAATAAGACCAGCAGAGGGAAACGAATAGAAGGGGAAGCACAGGGACAAGACATGATAATCAATGACAAAACATGACACATTGGGGCAACAAAAAGTATTTAGTCAGCCACCAATTGTGCAAGTTCTCCCACTTAAACAGATGAGAGGCCTGTAATTTTCATCATAGGTACACTTCAACTATTTCAGACAAAATTAGATTTTTTTTTTCTCCAGAAAATCACATTGTAGGATTTTTAAAGAATTTATTTGCAAATTATGGTGGAAAATAAGTATTTGGTCACCTACAAACAAGCAAGATTTCTGGCTCTCACAGACTTGTACCTTCCTCTTTAAGAGGCTCCTCTGTCCTCCACTCGTTACCTGTATTAATGGTACCTGTTTGAACTTGTTATCAGTATAAAAGACACCTGTCCACAACCTCAAACAGTCACACTCCAAACTCCACTATGAAACAAAAATGATCACAAGAACGGTGACCTAGTGAATGACCTGCAGAGAGCTGGGACCAAAGCCAACCATCAGTAACACACTACACTGCCAGGGACTCAGATCCTGCAGTGCCAGATGTGTCCCCCTGCTTAAGACAGTACATTTCGAGGCATGTCTGAAGTTTGCTAGAGAGCATTTGGATGATCCAGAAGAAGATTGGGAGAATGTCATATGGTCAGATGAAACCAAAATATAACTTTTTGGTAAAAACTCAAATCGTCATGTTTGGAGGACAAAGAATGCTGAGTTGCATCCAAAGAACACCATACCTACTGTGAAGCATGGGGGTGGAAACATCATGCTTTGTAGCTGTTTTTCTGCAAAGGGACCAGGACGACTGATCCGTGTATAGGAAAAAATGAATGGGACAATGTATCGTGAGATTTTGAGTGAAAACCTCCTTCCATCAGCAAGGGCATTAAAGATGAAACGTGGCTGGGTCTTTCTGTCATGTATTGTATTGTCATGTCTTGTCCCTGTGCTTTCTCTTCTCTTCGTTTGCTGGACAATGATCCCAAACAACACCGTTCCGTTCCTGCTTCCAGCTGTTCCTCATTCTCCAAAGGAGTGGCTTTCACACCTGTCCCCTATTTTGCCCTCTGATTAAGCATTTCTCTGTTTCTGCTTCCTGATTCTTGAGTGGTTCCTAGCCAGTCTCTGGATGGAGTTGAAAGTCCAGTCTGTTGCCCAGCAACAGCTCCTCAAAACATCACTGCTCTAGAGGAGATCTGTAATGATTGAGGAATGGGACATTAAAATACCAGCAACAGTGTGTGAAAACCTTGTGAAGACTTACAAGAAAACGTTTGACCTCTGTTATTGTCATTGTGGCCTAGCCAGTCTCTGGAGGGAGTTGAAATCCGTTGACCCGACCAAATAATAATAATAATAATAATCAATAGAGGAGATGCATGGAGGAATGGGCCAAAGACGCAGTTTGAAAACCTTGTGAAGACTTACAGAAAACGTTTACAGTCATGTGTGCATACTTGTTTTCGACCATAATTTGCAATTAAATTGATTAAAATCCTACAATGTGATTTTCTGGATTTTTTTCTCTCCATTTTGTCTGTCATAGTTGAAGTAACTATGATGAAAATTACAGGCCTCTCTCATCTTTTTTAAGTGGGAGAACTTGTACAATTGGTGGCTGGCTAAATACTTTTTTGCCCCACTGTATACATAGTTTTAATAACAAGACACTGTAAGGTCCATCATCCCTCTGAATAGTATGAATTTGGCTGTTTGAGAAGGTTTGATTCATAAGCAACCAGTCTTCACATACTGTAGTTTGAAGTACAATACCAACATAACTACTGTAGTAGGCCAAAGTTGTGTGCTGAAAAGCCTTGGTAGAACATGGGTGGAATGGGAATTTAGTTTAGTTTATTAAAAAACAAGCACACATACAACTTAGAAAAAGCCATACATGCACATGAATAAAATCATGGAGGATAACACACATTCAAGTCCGGGACATTATTTCCTCTTGAGACAAGATGACTAGACAAGATTGAACACAGTTTGGTAATGAAATAATAAAACCAAAACAGAGAAGAAGAACATCGATCTCATCATTCCAGTTACATCATAGGGGTTATTCATATGGGCACAGAAGACATCAAACATAGTTTTACTTTATTTTTAAAGCCTGCCCAGAGAGGATGTTGTTTGTATGGGCAGAGGCAACTCATTCCATTCTGAGGCTCCAGTATACAAGAAAGTACCTTTCCCAGCATTACTCCTGAACCTGTTTAAGCACACATCAGCAACACCTGATCTGATGCTGTGATTGTGTGCATCCCTAACATGAGGAAGGTAATCACTTAGATATATGGCTGCAGGACCATAAATACTCCTGTAAACCAAACCTAGTCTAATCTGGGACACCCTAGCCTCAACAGGCAGCTCCGTTTAGTTCCTGAAAGCAGCTCCTGCCTATGAGAGTACGTGGACTCACCTTCAATACTACCCTGATCAGCTTATTCTGGGCTATCTGGAGCTTCCCCTTTTTAGAGTTTCCCAAACCCGGAAGAACTAGCATAGTCAAAATGGCATTGAATGAGAACAGTAGCTAGCACTTTCATGGAGTCCTTATCCAGCAGCTTGGACTTTCTAGACAAAAACGTAGTCCTGGCACCTTCCCTAAAGCCTTATTGGACATGCTCACACCTCCCAAGCTTCCATCAATGATACATCCCAAGTAGCTAACAGAGGTTTTAGTAGTCAGCACCTCACCCCCTAACACCACTCTGATTTCAGACCACCTACACAATTTAGCATTGTGGTGCTCATGTGAATTTCCTTTCTATTTCGGCTTCAGACCTTTGCCTATTCTCATTTAAACATAGTTTTTTGGTTTAAATTTTTTTACAATGGAAGGTGATTATGCAACATTATTATACAACATTATAATGTTATAATGTAATTATAATTATAATAATTAAGTAATAAGGCCCGAGGGGGTGTGGTATATGGCCAACATCCCAAGCTCCAAATATTTCAATGGGGGACTTTTATTTTGAAAGCGTACCGCAATTTCCACTATTGTGGCTAATCCTTATTGTGACTAGCTTCACACAGTTGGCAGCCCGGCTAAACTGAGCAATCAGAGGTGAAGGGCCTTGGTCAGGGAGGTGACCAAGAACCTGATGGCAGAGCTCTAGAGTTCCTCTGTGGAGATGGGAGAACCTTCTTGAATGGAAACCATCTTTGCAGCACTCCACCAATCAGGCCATTATGGTAAAGTGGCCAGACGGAAGCCCCGCCTCTGTAAAAGGCACCGCTTGGACAGCCCGCTTGGAGTTTTCCAAAAGGCATCTAAAGACTCTCAGAACATGAGAAACAAGATTCTCTGGTCTGATGAACCCAATATTGAACTCTTTGCCCTGAAAATAAAATGTCTGGTGGAAACCTGGCACCATACCAAGAGTGAAGCATGGTGGTGTCAGCATCATGAAGTGGGGATATTTTTCAGCGGCAGGGACTGGGAGACTAGTCAGGATCGAGCCAAAGATGAACGGAGGAAAGTACAGAGAGATCCTTGATTGAAAACCTGAAATTTTTGAAAACCCACAACCTAGGTTTATTTCATTCCATTAACGAGTTGTAAATGTATTCCATTTTTTGGGGGGTGGGGGGGGAGCGTTCCTGCCAGTCTTGAGTAAGGGCATGCACCTGATTAAGAATAGAACTAGGCTTAGAACACCTGGACTGTAAATGTTCCCATTTGGAGATCTGATTCTATTTCTGATTGTCTTAACTCATCGTCACTGTGGAGCTTCTCGAAGTAACCCCACCCCCCCCTTCAAAAATCAAGTAAACAAAGTTTGTTTACTTTGTTTTACATCCACAGCTCTCCCTTTAGATAACCACTCAGCATGACAAAGGGAAAACATTTCCTGATCTGATCAGGTGATCAGGTGGAAACGTCATAAAATAGTCCTGCCTGATTACTTTTTATCCCTTGAACAAATAGCCTACAGCTTTGTCTGTCTGTCTGTCCGGAGCTCACAGGCACAGGAAACTCTGAAGGCCCAGAATATTTTACACAGTGTTGCAAGTATGCTAGTGTGAGCTTCAGGCCCGACCCAAGTTGATAGTTGATACAATGTTTGAAGTTCCTTGCAGACAAGCCTTGCATAGCCAATGTGATTCATAGTATATTTATTTTCATCAGGATATATTGTACCTGCAGGCTGCTATGTTTTCATTTGTTAGCTTCATGTCTATTTTCACATATTTGCAATGGCAATAGAAGTTACTTTTAATTAAATTTGTATAATTTTCATTTCAGTAGAATTTTGATTAAACACATGACATTGATTATGAGATATGAAGACTTCATTATAAATGAAATGAAACCAAAATGTGCATATGGAAATCAGAACTGGCACACAGAACAGTAGAAATGGTAGGATAACTTGGCACTCCACATGGAAAAGGTTGCCCACCGCTGGTGTAGCATATTACCGGCAACTTCAGGAGCATAATGGCAGAAATCTGTGATGGCCAGCAGCAGGAAGGAGGGTCGGGAACAGTGGGATGCTGGCGATTCTGGCCCGAAAGAACAGACGACTCTCGTTCAACCAATATTTTTTTTTAGTTCAGGACAGCCCAAGTTCTACTTAGCCTAGATAATTGTTTGTACATTATGTTGACTTTGGTGTCTATTTCAGACCTTCTGCCATTTAAGGATGAGCATAAGAGCATTGGAAGAGGAAATGTGCAGCTATAGTGAGGGGCAATTTACAGGTTTGGTCAGGGCCAGCATGAGGGATATAGTTTATCCTCTGTCGGTGAGTGTAGCTATTAAGTTAAGTTTGAGAATCTTACCAATACACTGTGTTCTATACAGCTGTCAACATTCTACAAGGGAAGAGGGAAAGAGACACTTATTCAGTTGCGCTGTGTCATATATCACACCCCCTTTATTTTATTTATTTTTTTTTTACCTTTATTTAACCAGGCAAGTCAGTTAAGAACACATTCTTATTTTCAATGACGGCCTGGGAACAGTGGGTTAACTGCCTGTTCAGGGGCAGAACGACAGATTTGTACCTTGTCAGCTCGGGGGTTTGAACTCGCAACCTTCCGGTTACTAGTCCAACGCTCTAACCACTAGGCTACGCTGCTAAAATATAATCATTAACCAGGTTATCCCGGATTCCAGACTTTGATGAGTGATCACTCAGTTCTAGAAAGTTGTTATTCATGAGAATGAATCTAAAAATCTATTGACATTCAGATTGGATTTGGTTTAGACATTCAGCCTGTATTGTAGTTTCATAACCAGAGACAAATCTTCAAAGGCACAGTATTTATTTAATCGGACTGGTACATGCATTCACACTGTCTTCATTTATAGGCTCCTTCGATATGATTCACACTGTCTTCATTTATAGGCTCCTTCTATATGATTCACACTGTCTTCATTTATAGGCTCCTTCTCTATGATTCACACTGTCTTCATTTATAGGATCCTTCTATATGATTCACACTGTCTTCATTTATAGGCTCCTTCTATATGATTCACACTGTCTTCATTTATAGGCTCCTTCTCTATGATTCACACTGTCTTAATTTATAGGCTCCTGCTCTATGATTCACACTGTCTTCATTTATAGGCTCCTTCTATATGATTCACACTGTCTTCATTTATAGGATCCTTCTATATGATTCACACTGTTTTCATTTATAGGCTCCTTCTATATGATTCACACTGTCTTCATTTATAGGCTCCTTCTCTATGATTCACACTGTCTTCATTTATAGGCTCCTTCTCTATGATTCACACTGTCTTCATTTATAGGCTCCTTCTATATGATTCACACTGTCTTCATTTATAGGATCCTTCTATATGATTCACACTGTCTTCATTTATAGGCTCCTTCTCTATGATTCACACTGTCTTCATTTATAGGCTCCTTCTCTATGATTCACACTGTCTTCATTTATAGGCTCCTTCTCTATGATTCACACTGTCTTCATTTATAGGCTCCTTCTCTATGATTCACACTGTCTTCATTTATAGGCTCCTTCTCTATGATTCACACTGTCTTCATTTATAGGCTCCTTCTATATGATTGCTATGGCAAGTGATCAATTAAACGTTTATAGAAAAACTGCACTTGTCCTCATAAAAAAATGACAGTTTATTAAATATTCAACAGCTGTAATGTCATCAATCAAATCAAACTTTATTTACAGCATATAACATTTTGTACAACTAATGCATTTCAAGGTGTTCACAGTCATTGGTTGAGGTATTGTCCTTAAAGTGAGGAGCAGATAACGAAGAGGAGGGCATCAAGGCATTGGAAATGGCTGGATGTGAGTCAGGGATTTGGGTCACAGGGTCTGGGATCCTGGGTTCCTCACCGGATCGTCTGCAGCAGTGGTGGAGGTCAAGTGTCCATATGATGCAAGGGACTTTACCATTGAGGAGGCAGTGAGGGAGGGTCTTCCGTGAGGACCATCCTTACTGGCACCAGGTCCAAGGTCAACTCCACACCTCCACACCTGCTTCACACAGAGTTACACATGGAGTAAAACAAACATACAGTCAATAATACAGTATAAACAAGTCTATATACAATGTGAGCAAATGAGGTGAGAAGGGAGGTAAAGGCAAAAAAGGCCATTACATTTACATTTAAGTCATTTAGCAGACGCTCTTATCCAGAGCGACTTACAAATTGGTGCATTCACCTTATGACATCCAGTGGAACAGCCACTTTACAATAGTGCATATAAATCTTTTAAGGGGGGGGGGTGAGAAGGATTACTTTATCCTATCCTGGGTATTCCTTAAAGAGGTGGGGTTTCAGGTGTCTCCGGAAGGTGGTGATTGACTCCGCTGTCCTGGCGTCGTGAGGGAGTTTGTTCCACCATTGGGGGGCCAGAGCAGCGAACAGTTTTGTCTGGGCTGAGCGGGAACTGTACTTCCTCAGTGGTAGGGAGGCGAGCAGGCCAGAGGTGGATGAACGCAGTGCCCTTGTTTGGGTGTAGGGCCTGATCAGAGCCTGGAGGTACTGAGGTGCCGTTCCCCTCAAAGCTCCGTAGGCAAGCACCATGGTCTTGTAGAGGATGCGAGCTTCAACTGGAAGCCAGTGGAGAGAGCGGAGGAGCGGGGTGACGTGAGAGAACTTGGGAAGGTTGAACACCAGACGGGCTGCGGCGTTCTGGATGAGTTGTAGGGGTTTAATGGCACAGGCAGGGAGCCCAGACAACAGCGAGTTGCAGTAATCCAGACGGGAGATGACAAGTGCCTGGAATAGGACCTGCGCCGCTTCCTGTGTGAGGCAGGGTCGTACTCTGCGGATGTTGTAGAGCATGAACCTACAGGAACGGGCCACCGCCTTGATGTTGGTTGAGAACGACAGGGTGTTGTCCAGGATCACGCCAAGGTTCTTAGCGATCTGGGAGGAGGACACAGTGGAGTTGTCAACCGTGATGGCGAGATCATGGAACGGGCAGTCCTTCCCCAGGAGGAAGAGCAGCTCCGTCTTGCCGAGGTTCAGCTTGAGGTGGTGATCCATCATCCACACTGATATGTCTGCCAGACATGCAGAGATGCGATTCGCCACCTGGTCATCAGAAGGGAGAAAGGAGAAGATTAATTGTGTGTCGTCTGCATAGCAATGATATGAGAGACCATGTGAGGTTATGACAGAGCCAAGTGACTTGGTGTATAGCGAGAATAGGAGAGTGCCTAGAACAGAGCCCTGGGGGACACCAGTGGTGAGAGCGCGTGGTGAGGAGACAGATTCTCGCCACGCCATCTGGTAGGAGCGACCTGTCAGGTAGGACGCAATCCAAGCGTGGGCCGCGCCGGAGATGCCCAACTCGGAGAGGGTGGAGAGGAGGATCTGATGGTTCACAGTATCGAAGGCAGCCGATAGGTCTAGAAGGATGAGAGCAGAGGAGAGAGAGTTAGCTTTAGCAGTGCGGAGCGCCTCCGTGATACAGAGAAGAGTAGTCTCAGTTGAATGACTAGTCTTGAAACCTGACTGATTTGGATCAAGAAGGTCATTCTGAGAGAGATAGCGGGAGAGCTGGCCAAGGACGGCACGTTCAAGAGTTTTGGAGAGAAAAGAAAGAAGGGATACTGGTCTGTAGTTGTTGACATTGGAGGGATCGAGTGTAGGTTTTTTCAGAAGGGGTGCAACTCTCGCTCTCTTGAAGACGGAAGGGACGTAGCCAGCGGTCAGGGATGAGTTGATGAGCGAGGTGAGGTAAGGGAGAAGGTCTCCGGAAATGGTCTGGAGAAGAGAGGAGGGGATAGGGTCAAGCGGGCAGGTTGTTGCCATGGTGGCAAAGTAAATACAATATAGCAAGTAAAACACTGGAATGGTAGTTTTGCAATCGAAGAATATGCAAAGTAGAAATAAAAATAATGGGGTGCAAAGGAGCAAAATAAATAAATAAATTAAATACAGTTGGGAAAGAGGTAGTTGTTTGGGCTAAATTATAGGTGGGCTATGTACAGGTGCATTAATCTGCAAGATGCTCTGACAGTTGGTGCTTAAAGCTAGTGAGGGAGATAAGTGTTTCCAGTTTCAGAGATTTTTGTAGTTCGTTCCAGTCATTGGCAGCAGAGAACTGGAAGGAAAGGCGGCCAAAGAAAGAATTGGTTTTGGGGGTGACTAGAGAGATATACCTGCTGGAGCGTGTGCTACAGGTGGGAGATGCTATGGTGACCAGCGAGCTGAGATAAGGGGAGACTTTACCTAGCAGGGTCTTGTAGATGACATGGAGCCAGTGGGTCTGGCGACGAGTATGAAACGAGGGCCAGCCAACGAGAGCGTACAGGTCGCAATGGTGGGTAGTATATGGGGCTTTGGTGACAAAACGGATTGCACTGTGATAGACTGCATCTAATTTGTTGAGTAGGGTATTGGAGGCTATTTTGTAAATGACATCGCCAAAGTCGAGGATTGGTAGGATGGTCAGTTTTACAAGGGTATGTTTGGCAGCATGAGTGAAGGATGCTTTGTTGCGAAATAGGAAGCCAATTCTAGATTTAACTTTGGATTGGAGATGTTTGATATGGGTCTGGAAGGAGAGTTTACAGTCTAACCAGACACCTAAGTATTTGTAGTTGTCCACGTATTCTAAGTCAGAGCCGTCCAGAGTAGTGATGTTGGACAGGCGGGTAGGTGCAGGTAGCGATCGGTTGAAGAGCATGCATTTAGTTTTACTTGTATTTAAGAGCAATTGGAGGCCACGGAAGGAGAGTTGTATGGCATTGAAGCTTGCCTGGAGGGTTGTTAACACAGTGTCCAAAGAAGGGCCAGAAGTATACAGAATGGTGTCGTCTGCGTAGAGGTGGATCAGAGACTCATCAGCAGCAAGAGCGACCTCATTGATGTATACAGAGGACAGAGTCGGTCCAAGAATTGAACCCTGTGGCACCCCCATAGAGACTGCCAGAGGTCCGGACAGCAGATCCTCCGATTTGACACACTGAACTCTATCAGAGAAGTAGTTGGTGAACCAACGTAAGTATTTGATCCCCTACCAACCAGTAAGAATTCCATCTCTCACAGACCTGTTAGTTTTTCTTGAAGAAGCCCTCCTGTTCTCCACTCATTACCTATATTAACTGCACCTGTTTGAACTCATTACCTGTATAAAAGACCCCTGTCCACACACACACTCAATCAAACAGACTCCAACCTCTCCACAATGGCCAAGACCAGAGAGCTGTGTAAAGACATCAGGGATAACATTGTAGACCTGCACAAGGCTGGGATGGGCTACAGGACAGTAGGCAAGCAGCTTGGTGAGAAGGCAACAACTGTTGGCGCAATTATTAGAAAATGGAAGAAGTTGAAGATGACGGTCATTCACTCTCGGTCTGGGGCTCCATGCAAGATATCACCTCGTGGGGCATCAATGATCATGAGGAAGGTGAGAGATCAGCCCAGAACTACACGGCAGGACCTGGTCAATGACCTGAAGAGAGCTGGGACCACAGTCTCAAAGAAAACCATTAGTAACACACTACGCCGTCATGGATTAAAATCCTGCAGCGCACGCAAGGTCCCCCTGCTCAAGCCAGCGCATGTCTAGGCCCGTCTGAAGTTTGCCAATGGCCATCTGGATGATCCAGAGGAGGAATGGGAGAAGGTTATGTGGTCTGAGGAGACAAAAATGTAGCTTTTTGGTATAAACTCCACTCGCCGTGGTTGGAGGAAGAAGAAGGATGAGTATAACCCCAAGAACATCATCCCAACCGTGAAGCATGGAGGTGGAAACATCATTATTTAGGGCTACTTTTCTGGAAAGGGGACAGGACGACTGCACCGTATTGAGGGGAGGATGGATGGGGCCATGTATCGCGAGATCTTGGCCAACAACCTCCTTCCCTCAGTAAGAGCATTGAAGATGAGTCGTGGCTGGGTCTTGCAGCATGACAACGACCCGAAACACACAGCCAGGGCAACTAAGGAGTGGCTCCGTAAGAAGCATCTCAAGGTCCTGGAGTGGCCTAGCCAGTCTCCAGACCTGAACCCAATAGAAAATATTTGGAGGGAGCTGAAAGTCCATATTGCCCAGCGACAGCCCCGAAACCTGAAGTATCTGGAGAAGGTCTGTATGGAGGAGTGGTCCAAAATCCCTGCTGCAGTGTGTGCAAATTTGGTCAAGAACTGCAGGAAACGTATGATCTCTGTAATTGCAAACAAAGGTTTCTGAACCGAATATTAAGTTCTGCTTTTCTGATGTATCAAATACTTATGTCATGAAATAAAATGCAAATGAATTACTTAAAAATCATACAACTGTGATTTTCTGGATTTTTGTTTTAGATTCCGTCTCTCACAGTTGAAGTGTACCTATGATAAAAATTACAGACCTCTACATGCTTTGTAAGTAGGAAAACCTGCAAAATCGGCAGTGTATCAAATACTTATTCTCCCCACTTTTTTAGCTGATTTCTTTTGATTTTCCCATGATGTCAAGCAAAGAGGCACTGAGTTTTAAGGTAGGCCTTCAAATACATCCACAGGTACACCTCCAATAGACTCAAATGATGTCAATTAGCCTATCATAAGCTTCTAAAGCCATGACATACATTTCTTGAATTTTCCAATCTGTTTAAAGGCACAGTCAATTTATGTAAACTTCTGACCCACTGGAATTGTGATGCAGTGAATTATAAGTGAAATAATCTGGCGGAAAACAATTGTTGTCCTAACCGACTTGCCAAAACTATAGCTTGTTAACAAGACATTTGTGGAGTGGTTGAAAAATGAGTTTTAATGACTCCGACCTATCTGTGTATTTAATCTTCCGACTTCAACTGTAGTTCACACACACACAAGGCTCTCAGAATAGCTTAAATTACATGCAAGTTTTGCTCAATGCCAGCCAACTAAAGTAATGTTTACAAAACAAAATTATAAATGTAAACTGTTGGTCCCCAATAAATGTTCCATACGCACACATTTGTTCACATCCCTGTTAGAGGGGGGGTGTGTTATCTGAGTGAAAAATGATTCATTATAAATCAGAATTCAACAGTAATTCATGCACTTCCCAATCCATCTGTACCTTTTAATATGTGCCGGAGAAGCAGTGTTTCATGCTTTTAACTTCCTCTAGGTCTAGAGTAAGGCTGAAGGCAATGTCGCTCAAGCCTCTGTGCTGGTGTTTCATTTATTTATTTTATTTTATTTAACCTTTCTTTAACTCGGCAAGTCAGTTAAGTTCAAATTCTTATTTACAATGACGGTCTACCGTGGAACAGTGGGTCAACTGCCTTGTTTAGGGGAAAAGGTGTGCAAAATGTTTTTTGTTGCCCTAGTACTAACACAACTGATTTCACTAATCAACTCATCATCAAGCCTTTGATTGGTGGGCATCAGGTGTCTTAGTACTAGGGCTAAAACAAAACATTTCTCCATGACCCTGCCGGCCTATACACCTACACATATCACTTTTGACCGCTTAATCAATAGTTGGATTACATTTATGAAACCACCCCCACGGATAATGACTGTGCCTGCTTTAAGATCCCAGCCAACCACATTTTTAATCTTTCAAAATGTTTATGGATTGCAAGGGGGGTTACGGAGAGATCTGTTTGCATTGACAATCCTGTGCTTTTAATTAGTGATAGGAGCAGGGCCAGCTCCAAGCATAAGCGAAATAAGCTCAGTTGAGGTCTCAACTTACTATTGAGAGTAAGAATAATCAAATCAAATTCAAATACAATTGTATTGGTCATACGCACCAAATACAACAGGTGTAGACTTTACAGTGAAATGCTTACATTGCAAGCCCATTCCCAACAGTGCAGAGTTAGAAAGTAAGACAAAATAGAATAGTGGTTGTGCATCATTCATCTGTTTTTTTCTCTTGTTATGTCAGTCACTCAACTAGTCATGTCAGCTAACAATTTTAGATTGGTAGTTAATCTAGCCAGGTTAAAATCTAAAAATTGTGGTAATCTTGGCCGGATAACGACCGTGTCCAGGGCACTTACCTCCAGGGGCTCCCCAGTGATTTTGTTTGTAATTCTCTCTCAGATTCACGTGGAAAAAACAAACAACTAGAAAACGAGACTGTCATTACGTTGGGTCAATTTAACTGGTAGAACGTGCTCACCCCTTGGACATGGTGTAGTTAAGTTTGAACTTTTTCTTTCCTAATCACAAACAATTAGTTGTTCTTCAAGTAGCTGGTGCAATGAGTGAGATGGCTAAGAAAATGACCGAGACGACGGGTTTGAGATCATGTCACCAGTCATGAGGTTATAGTATTTCTCTGAAAGGTACTCATAATCTATGTGTAGTTTGTTTCGGGGTGGGGCACGCAAAGGCTTGGAGCATGCTCAGACGCCCCTCGCTCAAACCAGTCCATGTGCGCATTGCCACGTACTGGGTACAAACTCTCTGGAGGGACGTGTAGCATTCTTGAGGAATTACTGATGGTGACTTTCCTTTCCTGGATGCCGGTACCTTGGTTGGGACAGAGGTGCAGGAAGTGGAGATCGATTGGGTGGTCGAAGCAAATTTCTTGCCTCCCTGGGCCTCCCTGAGTATGCAGTAGCTGTCTGCGCCCAACCTGGCTCCTGTGTGCTCTGTCGCGAGTTACAGGCTACTCGAAGAGGGATTTTGGCCAGGTTCCATGGGTACCCCCCCCCCCACACACACCGCCTGTGTCTGCCTCAGTCAAGCACCGTTTGCATCTCTTCCCAGACTAGTTGATGAATGGTCTGGTCCCACCTTGGTGATTCGGTCCTACATGGACTTTCGAGACCGGCCTAGCTAAATGAGCACTGTATAGCTTGTCAAGGTGTGCTAGCTATTCCTGCCACCCCACAGTAGTTGCTGGGGTAGCTCTCTTTTTTAGGATATGTAGTGTTAAGTTGCTTGGTTATTCTAAATGGACTGTGCAGCGGTCAAAGATGCTAGCTAGCCTAGCTTGTGCTAAAAGGCATCCTGGCTAACGTCGGCTAGCATGCTTAACTTCTGGAAAGTGAAACTTACTAGCTTTCCACCAGTGTTATGGCAACCCCATTCCTGTTTTCACTTCCTGGAGTTGGAGGGAGTGAAGGAAACATTGTTTGCATGCACCTCTGATGAAGAAGGAGCCCTCTGAGCACTTTGCTGGGATAACCCCCGAAGCAAGCGGCCTTGGCAAGGGTCTGAGTGACCAGTGAGCTCCTCCGCAAAAACATTACTGTAACAACAGTGCCCCCACATTTGGCAAATGGGGTATTACATCAGCCATTGCCAGAGCCCCTTGTGCTCGTAAAGGGGATTCATACATCCCATACAGTCATGTGGATGCATAACGTGTGTTCGAAGCTTATCCATGTTCAGTGCTGCCCCCTCTGTTACACCGTGTTCCATGGTGTTCACAGGGTTCAATGTGTATATCACATTGTGTAGTGCGTCTCCCACGAAACCAGAAAAAGAGCTGTCTGACTCCATTTCTGGGCCTCGCGCCACACTCACTCGAGTATCAGACTTTTCTATCCTTACCGAGGGTGTCCTGGTTCCGGCTCTGCTTACCCAAATTTTGTCTGGGTCACAATGTCTATGCCCACTTCAGATTATGGCTTCTGTGGTGGAAGTCGTTCCCTTGGGGCTATTGTTGATACGACCCTTCTAGAGCTGAGTGCTAGACACTCACTTGGACGCATCTCACAACTTAAGCCAGTCGCTTTGGGTGTCCTTGCCAGGCCTTTGGACCATGACTCAGAGGTGGGACCTTCTGCTATTGGCAGGGGGCTCCCATGGGCTGAGTTGTATCCCACAAGGTGATCACAACAAATGCATCCCCCAAGGTTCGTTCAGGGGGTATGGACAATGGTGTGGAGTGCACTGCATGTCAATTACCCAGAGTATCTAGCACTCAAGCGCTTCCCTGATTCAAAAATTCTCTACTTTAACAGTGTATATGGCCGCTGTCTCAGCGTGTCATGTGGGAATTTGATGGAACCTGGTGGTACAGTTCCTGAAATGTGAACTTTGTCTCAGACTGGTCTCTAAACCTACAGTATTGCGCTCACATGGGACTAGGCACTGGTTTTTGGAGGCACTGTGTGTGGCCCCCTTTGAGCCTCTGGAGACAGTGGATCTGAAGATCCTCTGCTACAAACCCTCCCTGCTCATGGCTTTGGCCGCGCTAAGATGGAAATCCGTCTTCCACAGGTAAGTGTGAGGCTCGGATTCATTCTTTCAATTTAATACCGCTCTTCACTCTTCAGGAACCGGCGGTGCCGGACCAAACAGGTGCCATATTTCCTTCCTTCAGGGAACAGTAGTTATAGTCATAACGCGTGACAAATCAAATTTGATTTGATTTAATTTTGGCCTCGGCTAAACGTGTTGGGGACCTCCACGCGTTATCTGTACACCCTTCCTGTTCTCAGTTTGCCGCAGGTGACTAAGGTGATGTTGCATCCAAGTGCAGCCTTCGTAATGGCAATGTCCTACAGGTCCTTAACTTTTGAGCTATTTCACATTTTGCCTCATCCTTTAGCTTCTGAATAGCAACAGAGGTTACATGCCCTGTGTTTGGTGCAAGCTTTACACACGTACATTAAACGGACATGGGATATCCAGTTATGTGACCAAATGTGTTTTCTGTTTTGCTAATCCAGCTTGTCTCCCTGGCATATAGAAGCAAGGGGCAAGGGTTACCTCACCAGGGGTCTGCGCGGCATCTTAGACGTTGTTTAAATGGTTGATTATAGGAGTTATTTGTGCTGCGGCAAGTTGGCCATCACCACAGGGAGGTTTTATTGCTTGGATGTCACTGCTCCCAGTCTTGCCCACAGCGTGCTTACTGTTGGAACGGGGGGAAAGTCATTATGGAGCACGCCGTTTGCGTAATACCCAGACTGGTGGCGCATCTGGCGGAGTCAGTTCTGGGAGGTCTGCCATGGGCCATTTCATTTAGTATCCTTTGGGGTCGGTTTAGGGTGGGATTATATTTCCCTGTAGTATGTTGTACCGAGGTTGACTGACTGAAAGCTAACGGAACGTTATGACTATAACTACTGTTCCCTGAAGGAAGGAAACATGGTACCTGTTTGGTCTGGCACCGCCCGTTCCTGAAGAGTGAAGAGCGGTATTAAATTGAAAGAATGAATCCGAGCCTCACGCTTACCTGTGGAAGGCGGATTTCCATCTTAGTGCGGATTTCATTGGCATTGTCAGGCATGATTGTACAGTATATCCTTCAATTGAAGTTGAGAGATTGCAACACCTCATAGTATGTTGTACCTCGTGTCCTTCCTTCAGGGAACAAGTCACATTGTTGGACATTAGATGCACTCGCACTGTTGTTCACTGTTTCATATTGATGAGGATGCATGAAATTAATTAACAGTAATCAACGGCAACCCGTGAGGAAGCATATTCTCAAGGCACGTTCAGTTCAATACAGTGTTTCTCTTGAAACGTAATCTTGAATTATAGGCTTTAAAGGAGCTACTGTACATACTACTGTCAATCTGTCATCATCCTTTACATCCTGGTTCTTTCCATGTTCTACACCACTCATCCAAAACAGCTAGTTGGGGAAAGTAAAGCACAGCATAAAGTATGCTGACTCAGAGTCCTGATATAAATTGCTATATTTCATTTCCTAAGACACAGGTGGTGACACCAAGCAATTAGTAATATCCTCTCATTAGACATTGAGTGTACAAAACACCCACTTTGCCCTCGGAACACCCTAAATTCGCCGGGGCAAGGACTCTACAAGGTGCCGAAAGTGTTCCACAGGGCCCATGTTGATTCCAATGCTTTCCACAGTTGTGTCAAATTGGCTGGATGTCCTTTGGGTGGTGGACCATTCTTGATGCACACGAGAAACTGTTGAGCGTGAAAAACCCCACAATGTGGCAGTTCTTGACAAAACTGGTGCGCCTGACACCTACTACCATACCCCGTTCAAAGTCTGTTCAATATTTTGTCTTGCCCATTCACCCTCTGAATGAGCCACATACACAATCCATGTCTCAATAGTTTCAAGGCTTAAAAATCCTTCTTTAATCTGTCTCCTCCCCTTAACTACACTGTTTGAAGTGGATTTAAGAAGTTAAATCAATAAGGGATCATATCTTTCACCAGCATTAACCTGGTCAGTCTTAGTGTAAACCAAGCCATGGTGTTATTCCCTGCCTCTCTCGCTCTCTCCCTCCTCTCTTTGCCTTACCTCTCCTTCTCTTCCCCTATGTTTCCCTTCTCCCTGTCTCTCTTTCAAATGCTAACCGATACCAATGCAGGCAGTATGGAACACTATGGTGAAATCCATTTGACTCCCAGGAAAATGGATTATTGTTCACAATTGACAGAGGGCTACAGGATTTGGTGGGATTTGTAGCCATCTGAGCAATCCCCTGGTCTGATACCCAGACCAGCTTGTATTTCCTTTGGCACACCATCAACACCTCACCATCTAAAGCCCAGAACATGCAGTAATGTTAGCTGGTACGACTAAACATTGACTAAATGTGAGTTAACACTCTGAACCTTTACAATTGAGTGGATCCAATTAAAAAAATAGAAGGGGGTTGAATGAGAGACAGTTATACAATGGAAACACAAGAAGGAATTGGCATGAGAAGTGTAAGTTAACCCAAAGTGATGAGGGACGAGTGGCTGTCTTGATTTGAAATAAGGCCCTAGTCTCTCCACATAACAGCAGGTGCAGAGGGAGACATAGTGCAGGGAGGAGATTGCCTCATCCCATATTGTTGGGATCGTCGAGAGGACCAGAGTGTGATTCCGAGCCAGATAAGGCCAATGAGGATGATTGACCTTGTCAGATCCAACAGGGATGGGGGATAAAGAGGATGATGTCAGAGCCAGCAGGGATGGGGGATAAAGAGGATGATGTCAGAGCCAGCAGGGATGGGGGATAAAGAGGATGATGTCAGAGCCAGCAGGGATGAGGGATAAAGAGGATGATGTCAGAGCCAGCAGGGATGGGGGCCAGCGAGGATGATGTCAAAGCCAAGGGGTCAAGTGGAATAAACGAGGGAAAGGTGAACATTAGTCAACACCTGGGACAGATTTAGGAGCAATCGATTTCCCTGGCTTCCACCTTGCTTCCACTCTAGGAACTAGCCATGTTCTGTTCCAAGTTTACCATCCATTCAATTCTTATTCAACAAAGTCTGAGTTTCTCTGACTGTGCTCTGTAGTCTGTATCTGCAGCACATTACATCACTGTTTGCTGATTTGTGTTCAAAAGGGATGGGCTTACTGGGTGAAAGGTTGTATGAGAAATGGTAGAACCCCACAGGTTTGAGACATATCTGTGAATTTGCGCATAAAAAACGACTTTCCCACAATGCTGATGGGCCTGATCCCTATTCTTTGACAAAACGTGAGCTGTGATGAATTTTTGGTGGGAAAACACTGTATGAAATACTATAACAGAACATTAAAGACGATTAAACCAAGTGCCAGAGTGGATAGATGATTAAGTAGCGTGTGGCAGGGCCACGATGTCGTAACGTCATAAACATAACAATAATTGGAAATGAAGCCGTCGATGTGGAAATAAATCAATCAAGTCATCCTCCTCTTCCAATGTGGTA
Source organism: Oncorhynchus gorbuscha (assembly GCF_021184085.1). Lineage (NCBI taxonomy): Eukaryota > Metazoa > Chordata > Actinopteri > Salmoniformes > Salmonidae > Oncorhynchus > Oncorhynchus gorbuscha. The sequence continues at coordinate 77,718,384 of NC_060184.1, read as the reverse complement.
CGGAGGAAGAGAAGAGGGAGAGAGAGAGATCCAACCAGAGACATCCATCAGGCTGACGCACTAAAACCCAGTAATGATGGAGAACAAAGCACAGCAAAGCAGTGAAGCAGTTGTAAGTGTCAGCTGCATTGAAAGAGCTGCTCTGTTAGATACGCAGGCAGTATTAATGAGAGGCGGGGTAGCAGCGTAGGCTGGGCGACTCAATATGAAGAAAATAAGGCTGGCCAACTTGAGCTAGAGGCCAGAGACGCTTGCCGATGCCAATGAAGACGAGAGGAATAGTTTAAGTGTAGTGAAGGACTAGATGCCAAGAGAAAGAGTGGTGACCTCTGAACCTGGACACCCATGGTGATGTCGGACATCCTTGAGAACTTTGGAACCCAAAATACATTTCAATCAAACCGGCAAAGCAGTATTAAGCTAAAGTAGAAGGTATTTTTCCTGTGAACTCTAACTTTAACCAATGCCTTGGACATTGGCAATTACTTTCGAAGAAGGATTTTACATTTCAATTGAATTAAGATGGAACTCACTTCATCAAAAATAATTGGACCTCAAGACAGCATGACATGATATTGTGGCATCTGCAAATGAACATTGCTGCCTTTGACTAATGTCTTGTATTTTATTTATTTTTATTTAACTTTTACTTTACTAGGCAAGTCAGTTAAGAACTAATTCTTATAATGACGGCCTACACCGGACAAACCCTAACCCGGACAACGCTGGGCCAATTGTGCGCCACCCTATGGGACTCATAAGCACTGCCGGTTGTGATACAGCCTGGAATCAAACCAGGGTCTGTAGTGACGCCTCAAGCACTGAGATGCACTGCCTTAGACTGATGTGCCACTCGGAAGCCCCGGGTTGTTGCTGACTGTACCAACTTCACTAGCCTAAAATTATCCAGATTATTTAGCGTTTCCTCCTCTATTAAACATTCTACTGACATGTTATGTACAGCTCTATGCATGTCAAATGTCAAGTGACAAAGATCACAAATGACTTGATTTGACAGGGCGTTTGAGAGATTCTGTGATTTAGGACATTTTGTGAATCTGTTGCCACAGATGACGCAGACTGAATAGTCTACATGCAGAAAGTTGACTACAGCCATGGCTGTGTCAAAACAGCATATTAAGCAATGAAATAGCTTGTCTGCTGAATTTGAACTGGTTTTTCAAAACACGCATCGCTCTCAATTTAAATTATGTGTACACAAAAAGAGAGGGAAAGGAGGATATTCGAATGCAGCGAGTGACACAAGCAAGAAGCTTCGCCCACACAAACTTTGACTGCAGCTCGACTCCACTCTCACCCCTGGCTGTTTCATTAGCATAAACCAGCCATTTCCTGCCAGTGAGAAAAAAGCAAAAGTGCATCCTGTCCACAGTCAAAGTGACATGCAGTTTTGGGTGCCTGTATATTGTGTGTGGTGGGTTCATCACTGTATATTCAATGCATTCAGAAAGTATTAAGATCCTATGACTTTTGACACTTTCTGTACTTTGTTGGAGCACCGTTGGCAGCGATTACAGCCATGGGTCTTCCTGGGTATGACGTTACAAGCTTGGCACACCTGTATTTGGGGAGTTTCTCCAATTCTTATTTGCAGATCTAAGCTCTGTCAGGTTTGATGGGGAGCGTCACTACACAGCTATTTTCAGGACTCTCCAGAGATGTTGGATCGGGTTCTGGCTAGGCCACTGAAGAACATCCAGAGGCTTGTCCCGAAGCCACTCCTGCGTTGTCTTGGCTGTGTGCTTAGGGTCATTGTCCTATTGTAAGGTGAACATTCACCCCAGTCTGAGGTTTTGAATGCTGTGGAGCAGGTTTTCATCAAGGATCTCTCTGTACTTTACTCTGTTCATCTTTTCCTCGATCCTGACTTGTCTTCCAGTCCCTACCACTGAAAAACATCCCCGCTGGATGATGCAGCCTGCACCATGCTTCACTGTAGGGATGGTGCCAGGTTTCCTCCAGATGTGACACTTGGCATTCTAGCCAAAGAGTTCAATCTTGGTTTCATCAGACCAAAAACAAATATTGTTTCTCATGGTCTGAGAGTCCTTTAGGTGCCTTTTGGCGAAAATTAAGCGGGCTGTCATGTGCCTTTTACTAAGGAGAGGCTTCCGTCAGGCCACTCTACCATAAAGGCCTGATTGGTGGAGTACTGCAGAGATGGTTCCTTATGGAAAGTTCTCCAATCGCCACAAAGGAACTCCGGAGCTCTGTCAGAGTGACCATCGGGTTCTTGGTCACCTCCCTGACCAAGGTCCTTCTCCCCCGATTGCTCAGTTTTTCCGGGGCGGCCAGCTCTAGTAAGAGTCTCGGTGGTTCCAAACTTCTTCCATTTAAGAATGATGGAGGCCACTGTGTTCTTGGTGACCTTCAGTGCTGCAGTCATTTTTGTGGTACCATTCCCCAGATCTGTGCCTCGACACAATCCTGTCTCAGAGCTCTACGGACAATTCCTTCGACCTCATGGCTTGGTTTTTGCTCTACCATACACTGTCAACTGTGGGACCTTCATATAGACAGGTGTGTGCCTTTCCAAATCATGTAACTTCTATTGAATTTACCACCGGTGAACTCCAATCAAGTTGTAGAAACATATCAAGGATGATCCATTTTTGCTATGAGCTCAATTTCAAGTCTCATAGCAAAGGGTGTGAATATGGTATTTCTATTTTTAGCACATTTGCAACCATTTGCAAACCTGTTTTCGCATTGTCATTATGGGGTATTTTGCTGAAATTAATTATTATAATCAATTTTAGAAAAAGACTAATATAACAAATTGTGGAAAAATGTCAAGGGGTCTGAATACCTTCCGAATGCCCTGCATGCAACAGGTTGATAGGATCATATTTACCGGCAATCAGAGCCCTAGAATGAACTCCACAAGTTAACTCTGAAATGCATTAAAAAATATATATCTATAATATTCACACTACATTAACATCGACAATCTGAGTTTTGGAGATGTTATCTGTCATCAGTTTTTTTTTTGTCAAGTTAATAGGATAACACATTTCTTATCATAATAGTGCTAAAACACATGTCATAAACAGTCATAACAGTTCATGTCATCTCAGGTAGACTAACTTTCCATTATTTCGAGGCCATTTGCTAGGTCAGCTTGTTGGCTAGCTTACCAACAATGCTTTGTGACAGGGTTTCTCAAACTTAGTCCTGGGTGGGAGGGAGCCCCCCGGGGTACACGTTTTGTTTGTGCCGTAGCACTACACAGATGGGGGGGGCGTCATCCCAGTGTAGGCCCCAGGACCGAGTTTGGGAAACCCTGTTTTGTGACATGACTATGGAACGTCATCCCAGTGTAGGCCCCAGGACCGAGTTTGGGAAACCCTGTTTTGTGACATGACTATGGAACGTCATCCCAGTGTAGGCCCCAGGACCGAGTTTGGGAAACCCTGTTTTGTGACATGACTATGGAACGTCATCCCAGTGTAGGCCCCAGGACCGAGTTTGGGAAACCCTGTTTTGTGACATGACTATGGAACGTCATCCCAGTGTAGGCCCCAGGACCGAGTTTGGGAAACCCTGTTTTGTGACATGACTATGGAATGTCGGTGGCCGTTGTCTTGTTCAGATATCCGCTACATTTTGACAACCTTATGACAGTATTCAAAGCTTCAAGTGTTACCAATGACAACCGAGTAGACCCTAACTACTTAACATGCAGTTAGTGCTATTGTTCTGAGAAATATTCATTCACGTAAACTCCCGGTTTTACATGACTAACTGTGGAATTTTAAACTGGATGGTTCGAGCCCTGAATGCTGATTGGCTGACAGCCGTGGTATATCAGACTGTATACCACGAGTATGACGAAACATTTATTTTTACTGCTCTAAATACGCTTATAATAGCAATACAGAACCTCTGGGGGTTTATGGTATATGGCCAATATACCACGGCTAAGGGCTGTATACAGGCTAGTTGCTTCGTGCCTAAGAACTGCCCTTAGCCGTGGTATATTTTCCATATTCCACACCCTCTTCATGCCTTATTGCGCAGAGGCATGAAAGGAAGTGTGCAACATGATTATTCACACTAATAACATTATAAGTTTATTCATTGAGAAATGCTGACCGAGTGAGCAAAAAATAAAACATTTTCTCACGGAGCGCTCACCTAATCAATATTAATCATATTTCATCAAGGACATACGAATTCTGCCTGGCTAAGGTGGAAATGGACTGAGAATCAACATGTTTAAAGTGCCGACACAAATGATAAACCCAGTCAGGTCGGTGTGGCTAACGAGATCAGCATGCTTGACTTGAATCGCAGCTGAGCATAAATATTGTTGTGACATCCAGCATACAAGATTTGACCACTTACCCTACTCGTCAAGGTTAGTGTCCTGAGCAAAGTTCAAAAAGGAGATTTAATGGGTTTTGGAGTTAGTCTATGAATCCTGACATGCTGTTAAAAATGTTTTTTTTTTGTTTTTTTGTTTTTCCTTGTTAAATTCTTTACTAGCTGATAAAATGTGACATTCTCCTATCCAAGAGTGAGATACCATGGGGAAAACAAAGATACATGTTGGAAATGCCTTCGCTGAGGCCGGAAACAAGCGAATCGCTATAATCATCATTACTTAGGCATAACGTGTGTTTGTGTGGCCAAAACATTTTCTGAGACACATGTAACACCAGTTGAGTCATTGATGATGCAATTTAAATGTAAGGAATACTGCTTATACCAAAGCAGGGCAAAACATACCGGTAGGTTGCTGCTCTTCAGATAAACCTAATCTACGATGAATCTCTCCCTCGGTTAGAGTAATATGCAAGGTAAGCAGTGTTATAAGCAATGTAAATGATGTATATTATGTTTCCGACAGTTCTGGCCCCAATAGAAAAACATATACAAAACAGCAGAAGCCTTAACAACTGAAAAGGGAAGTTAAACAAGTGCTTGACCAGGCTATGTATTATCCAACTTGATAAAGAGAAATACCAAAATGGAAACAAAGACATGAAACCATCAAAATAATGTATATATGTATATTTTTTAAATCTGTAGGGAAAATACTCTGAACTGAAGAGCTAAACAACAAAGCACTCTTGACTTTGATCAAATCTTGGCTATCTATGGATATTATCTATGATGTCATAGACATTTCTTACATTTTTGGTCCTTGACACTATTAATTAAGGCTTTGGTCTGTGTATGATGAATGGACTGACTAAAGACGTTCGTTAAAGGTGTGTACCTAAGTCGCTTTGGGTCAGAGAGTCTGTTAAATGACTCACTACTGTAGTGGCTCTAGATAAGAGAATCTGTTAAATGACTCACTACTGTAGTGGTTCTGGATCAGAGAGTCTGGTAAATGACTCACTACTGTAGTGGCTCTAGATAAGAGAATCTGTTAAATGACTCACTACTGTATTGTCTCTGGATAAGAGAGTCTGTTAAATGACTCACTACTGTAGTGGTTCTGGATCAGAGAGTCTGGTAAATGACTCACTACTGTAGTGGCTCTAGATAAGAGAGTCTGTTAAATGACTCACTACTGCAGTCGCTCTGGATCAGAGAGCCTGTTAAATGACTCACTACTGTAGTGGCTCTGGATAAGAGAGTCTGCTAAATGACTCACTACTGTAGTGGCTCTGGATAAGAGAGTCTGTTCAATGACTCAAAACTGTAGTGTCTCTGGATAAGAGAGTCTGTTAAATGACTCACTACTGTAGTGTCTCTGGATAAGAGAGTCTGCTTAATGACTCACTACTGTAGTGGCTCTGGATAAGAGAGTCTGTTAAATGACTCAGTACTGTAGTATCTCTGGATAAGAGAGTCTGCTAAATGACTCACTGCTGTAGTGGCTCTGGATAAGAGTGTCTGTTAAATGACTCACTACTGTAGTGTCTCTGGATAAGAGAGTCTGTTAAATGACTCACTACTGTAGTGTCTCCGGATAAGAGAGTGTGCTAAATGACTCACTACTGTAGTATCTCTGGATAAGAGAGTCTGTTAATTGACTCACTACTGTAGTGGCTCTGGATAAGAAAGTCTGCTAAATGACTCAAATGTAAATGTAGCTATCTGCAGCAACAACAACCCAGGTACAGTAATTTGTGATTAAAATCAAGTCGTTCCCCCTACTGTTTACCATGTCTTCTTGTAATGAATTGTACATCGTCAATTACCTCCTGAGTTTCAAATGGCCAATTAGCTTAGTTTTGCTTAGTTAGTACTGCACCCGTCACAACTTTATAATGTGTTATACTCTCTCGGTAGATGTTGGAATTCCACACGGCCGCTGAGGAGAACACAAAGAGCAGGAGTCTATGCTTTGCTCAAACGGTCGCCCCACCCCCCTCCTTCAATCGGTCCCCGCGCCTCGCTTAACCAATTTACTCATATCAAATTAAATCAAATTAATTTATACAGCACTTCGTACATCAGCTGATATCTCAAAGTGCTGTACAGAAACCCAGCCTAAAACCCCAAACAGCAAGCAATGCAGGTGTAGAAGCACGGTGGCTAGGAAAAACTCCATAGAAAGGCCAAAACCTAGGAAGAAACCTAGAGAGGAACCAGGCTATGTGGGGTGGCCAGTCCTCTTCCGGCTGTGCCAGGTGGAGATTATAACAGAACATGGCCAAGATGTTCAAAGGTTCATAAATGACCAGCATGGTAAAATAATAATAATCACAGGCAGAACAGTTGAAACTGGAGCAGCAGCATGGCCAGGTGGACTGGGGACAGCAAGGAGTCATTATGTCAGGTAGTCCTAAGGCATGGTCCTAGGGCTCAGGTCCTCTGAGAGAGAGAAAGAGAGAAAGAGATAATTAGAGAGAGCATACTTAAATTCACACAGGACACCGGATAGGACAAGAGAAGTACTCCAGATATAACAAACTGACCCTAGCCCCCCGACACATAAACTTCTGCAGCATAAATACTGGAGGCTGAGGCAGGAGGGGTCAGGAGACACTGTGGCCCCATCCGATGACACCCCTGGACAGGGCCAAACAGGAAGGATATAACTCCACCCACTTTGCCAAAGCACAGCCCCCACACCACTAGAGGGATAACTTCAACCACCAACTTACCATCCTGAGACAAGGCTGAGTATAGCCCACAAAGATCTCCGCACCGTAAAACCCAAGGGGGGGCGCCAACCCAGACAGGAAGATCACATCAGTGACTCAACCCACCCAAGTGACGCACCCCTCCTAGGGACGGTATGAAAGAGCCCTAGTAAGCCAGTGACTCAGCCCCTGTAATAGGGTTAGAGGCAGAGAATCCCAGTGGAAAGAGGGGAACCGGCCAGGCAGAGACAGCAAGGGCGGTTCGTTGCTCCAGAGCCTTTCTGTTCACCTTCACACTCCTGGGCCAGACTACACTCAATCATATGACCCACTGAAGAGATGAGTCTTCAGTAAAGACTTAAAGGTTGAGACCGAGTTTGCGTCTCTCACATGGGTAGGCAGACCATTCCATAAAAATGGAGCTCTATTGGAGAAAGCCCTGCCTCCAGCTGTTTGCTTAGAAATTCTAGACACCCAGCCTCGCTCAACCGATTTCCCCCCCACTCTCGCTCAACCGATTTCCCACCCAGCCTCGCTCAACCGATTTCCCACCCAGCCTCGCTCAACCAATTTCCCACCCAGCCTCGCTCAACCGATTTCCCACCCAGCCTCGCTCAAACGATTTCCCACCCAGCCTCGCTAAACCGATTTCCCACCCAGCCTCGTTCAAACGATTTCCCACCCAGCCTGACTAAACAAAAATATGCAAAACAAAAAAACAGTAAACTGAAAAAGAAAATTGCAGAAAAAATGTGCAGAAAAAATATGTAGAAAAAAAAGAGGCAAGAAAAAGAATTAGTCAGCATCTTGCCACACAGCTGGGTCTGGCCACAACGCCTCGCCCACATAGGGCTTGGACAATGCAGCCGAAAGATATTTCCCCCACAGTAGAGTAAATTCTACAGGAGATGTGTGCAGTTAGTGTATGACATCAACCATTCATGAAGTAAACAGGTGTCACCCAACTGATACACTATGACATGGGGTGTACTACATAGTGTGAAAGAAATGTTGGTTACATACCTGTACTCCAGTCTCAATGTCCGGATGAAACGGCTCAAGTTGGGCTGCACTCTCTGTCCAGCCTCTCACATTGTCAGCCCATGGTTAATGACATGATCAACTAAGGTTGCTCTGATTTCACTCTCTGTCCAGCCTCTCACATTGTCAGCCCATGGTTAATGACATGATCAACTAAGGTTGCTCTGATTTCACTCTCTGTCCAGCCTCTCACATTGTCAGCCCATGGTTAATGACATGATCAACTAAGGTTGCTCTGATTTCATTTGAAAGTTGTTGTCTTCGATAGCCATTAACTCCTCTACCAGCTCTACCCCTAACCCTACCTCTCACTCTTCCTCCCCCTCTCATTCTCACCCTCCCTCTTCCTCTTCCTCTCTCTGCAACGGCTTCCATTGTTGTTGTAAAACAAAAGGTGCTCACCTGTGGTCTTTTCATAATGCTTACTTCCTGATTGAAGTGCTAACCATTAACCATTGAAGTGTTTGGCAAAATTAGCTCATGTGGTGTCATTTTGAATGGCAGTGTTTTGAAATGGCAAACATGTGACTTTGTCAGATTGTTGTGTCTTATGCAGAGAACCGTGTGCAGTGCATTTAAAACATGTGTCTTTATGTCAGATTGTTGTGTGTTAGGCAGAGAACAGTGTGCAGTGCATTTAAAAAGTGCCATTTTGAATTGCAAAAAATTTGTGTAAAGCAGAAAATGTCTTTAGACTTTTGGAGACTTGAGAAGAAGGTTTTGCTCTCTGTGTGTCAGTTTAAATAATTGTGCAGTGCATGTCATTTTAGTGTGTTAGAAATTGGATTTTGTTTTAATGTACATTCAATTGAGATCTATTTTTCTAATTGTAGGCTACTGTCAGTCATTTTTGCCTCAATATACACTGAGTGTACAAAACATCAAGAACACCTTCCAAATATTGAGTTGCACCCCCCCCTTGCCCTCAGAACAGCCTCCATTCATCGTGGCATGGACTCTACGAGGTGTCGAAAGCTTACCACAGGGATGCTGGCCCATGTTGACTCTACAAGGTGTCGAAAGCTTACCACAGGGATGCTGGCCCATGTTGATTCTACAAGGTGTCGAGAGCTTACCACAGGGATGCTGGCCCATGTTGACTCTACAAGGTGTCGAAAGTGTTCCACAGGGATGCTGGCCCATGTTGACTCTACAAGGTGTCGAAAGCTTACCACAGGGATGCTGGCCCATTTTGACTCTACAAGGTGTCGAAAGCTTACCACAGGGATGCTGGCCCATTTTGACTCTACAAGGTGTCGAAAGCTATCCACAGGGATGCTGGCCCATGTTGACTCTACAAGGTGTCAAAAGCGTTCCACAGGGATGCTGGCCCATGTTGACTCTACAAGGTGTCGAAAGCAGTCCACAGGGATGCTGGCCCATTTTGACTCCAATACTTCCCACAGTTGTGTGAAGTTGGCAAGATGTCCTTTGGGTGGTGGACCATTCCTGATACACATAGGAAACTGTTGCAACAACTGTGCAAGTGTAACAGTATAACTTTAGACCGTCCCCTCGCCCATACCCGGGTGCGAACCAGGGACCCTCTGCACACATCAACAAGGGGAACTACTACTTCAAGGTCTCAGAGCAAGTGACATCACCGATTGAAACGCTATTTAGCGCACCACCGCTAACTAAGCTAGCTGTTTCACAAGTCAATATTAGGAAGGTGTTCTTAATGTTTTGTACACTCAGTGTACCGTAGACATGTCCCTATCCATGTCTTTTATTAAATGAAAATATCATGCTGCGCAGAAAGCTGCCATTTCTGGAATAAGTACACTATAGAAAGCTTTTATTTGTCCTTCTCAGGAAATAGCATTCTGTATTGGTATATGAAAGGAATGAAAAAACAAAACAATTTAAAATAATTTAATATGGAGGAGTATGGTGGTGGCAGCATCATGCTATAAGGATGTTTTTCATCGCCAGGGATTGGGAAACTAGTCTGAATTGAAGGAATGATGGATGGCGCTAAATACAGGGAAATTCTTGAAGGAAACCTGTTTCAGTCTTCCAGAGATTTGAGACTGGGACGGAGGTTCACCTTCCAGCAGGACAATGACCTAAGCATTCTAAAGCAACACTTGGGTGGTTTAAGGGGAAACATTTAAATGTCGTGGAATGGCCTAGTCAAAGCCCAGACCTCAATCCAATTGAGAATCTGTGGTATGACATAAAGATTGCTGTACACAGCTGAACCCATCCAACTTGAAGGAGCTGGAGTAGTTTTGCTTGAATAATGTGCAAAAATCCCAGTGGCTAGATGTGCCAAGCTTAGAGACATACCCCAAGAAACTTGCAGCTGTAATTGCTGCAAAAGGCATCTCTACAATGTATTGACTTTGGCGGGGTGAATGGTTATTCACGCTCAATTTTAAAATGTCCTTTGTCTTATTTCTCGTTTGTTTCACAATGAAACATATTTTGCATCTTCATGTGTAAATCAAATGATACAAACCCCCAAAATATCTATTTTAATTCCAGATTATAAGGCAACAAAATAGAAAAAATGCCAAGGGGGTGAATACTTTTGCAAGCCACTGATTATTTCACTCCCTTTGGTTCCTTCCCAAGGTGTCATTGTTTCTGTTTCTTGTCTGTGCTTTGTTCGTTGCTACTTGTTTTGTTCATTTGTTTATTAAATTATGCACTCCCTGAACTTGCTTCCTGACTCCCAGCACACGCACACGTTACAAATTATCAATAGCAAATGTCCAAAATGTAAAGTATCAGGACAGATGACAGAAATGGAGCAATATTCCTTAAAAATCTGTGTTTTCATATACTGTACAGTCAGGTCCATAATGTTTGGCACCCTTGATAAAGAAAGCAACAACAATACTCAAATAAATGATACAAATACTAAGATATATTGTCAATTATACTCCCTCTCCGGCCGCTAGGTCATCAGGCTTCTGATTATCCCACACACCTGTCACCATCGTCTCCCGCACCTGTGTGACATGACACTCACCTGGACTCCATCACCTCCTTGATTATCTTCTCCTATATCTGTCCCTCCCCTTGGTTCTTTTCTCAGGTGTTATTGACTCTGTTTTCATGTCGGTGCGTTGTTTGTGTTACGTGTCCATTGTTGCTTTTATTTAAGTGTGTCAAACACTCACTCCTTGAACTTGCTTCCCGACTCTCAGTGCACTCATTACAGCTAAATTGTATGCTCCAAAAAAATGGGGAAATTATATTATTTCATACTAATACAATTGCTCAGAGAAATAAATGTTGTTTAACAAGTAGTAAAACCAATCTTGAAAAGATAGGGGTCAAAGTGATTGGCACTCTGCTTGTACTCTAAATCCCTCCCCTTGAGAGGATAACGACACATTATTTTTCTAAAATGTTTGATGACAGTGGAGAACACATCGGGGGGGGGGGGGGGTCTTTTCAGATCCTTGATATCCTTCGCATGCACTCATGGACTGCTCTTTCAATTCAAGTCCGGAGACAGATGGGCATTGTAAAATGTTGATTTTGTGATCAATTAACCTTTTTTTTTCTTGATTTTGATTAGTGCTTGGGGTTATTGTCTTGCTGGAAGATCCACTTGCGGCCAAGTGTCAGCCTCGTGGGAGAGGCAACCAGATTTTTGGCTAAAATGTCCTGGTACTTGGTAAAGTTCATGATGTCTTTGATCTTAACAAGGGCCCCTGGTCCAGTGGAAGGGTAATGGGTACTTTTCTCAGTATGCTTGTTTTTAAACACCAAACTGGTTGTGACCAAAGGGCTCCATTTTCATGTTTCATGACCGTAGCACCGCCTAGAATTTGATAAATGACATTGACACTTGGATTGGAACTGCTGCTATGGTCAGATGACACGAAAATAGGGCTCTTTGGCCTTTCACAGGAGTTGTGAGTTTGCCGCTGAAAAATCTTTATCTTTATTTTATTCAGTCATTCTTTTTAAGGGTGCCAATAATTCCAACAAAACTATATATTTTTTCTCAAATAAAGAATTGCGTCTGCTATGCTTCATAGTATGTGTGGGAAATATTTTCCTATGGATAAATAAGCTACTTCAACCTTCAATGTCTTGACTTGTTTGCAGCAGTGAATGAAGAATGTATGGTCCTTGCGTGGTTAGTGTTTTGACTGAACCAAAGCTATTATTGAGCCCCCCCACACACTATATCATTACACTAAGAAAGCTGTAAATGGACGCTCACGCAGTACCGGATTTAAATCGAGTTTTAATGATGGTCTGCGAGTCGGAAATGGACAAACACAAAATACTCTAGCTGTAATTGCATTAAAGACAAGTGCATTGAACGTGTACATAGAAGTGTATTATCATGAATTATTACGGTGGATCTTCGCTCTTTTACACAATGTGACTCACAGAACTATAAGTTCAAGCTAAACACATTACAAAATGAAAAATGAGCAACATTTCACAACCACCCGGGACATTTTTACTGGACATTCACCGTATTTACGTTCATAGAAACAATTCAGACTAGGTTCCCTACTACACCAGATATTTTAGTATTTTACGAGAATGAGTGTTTGCAGCACATCATTAGCCTTAGCTCTGCTGATAGTCTACAGAGGCTGAATGAGAGGGCATGAAGAATATCCTCTTTAGGCAGAAAGATGGATGGGGTGATGAAAGACCGTTTGTTTCGCCTGCCCCGAGGTGTGCTGTTACCCTGTTTCTGATATAATGGATAGCCTACTCTGCACCAAACTCATAGCTACTCACCACATAACTTAGTTAACTCATAGCTACTCACCAGATAACTTAGTTAACTCTAGGGGATGAGTGCAGAACTCACACGGGGCGGCAGTGTAGCCTAGTGGTTAGGCTGTTGGACTAGTAACCGGAAGGTTGCAAGTTCAAGCCCCCGAGCTGACAAGGTACAAATGTGTCATTCTGCCCATGAACAGGCAGTTAACCAACTGTTCCTAGGCCATAATTGAAAATAAGAGTTTTTTCTTAATTAACTGACTTGCCTAGGTAAAAAAATGTGAATGAGAAAATGTAGATTTAGTTTACAATTAGCTTGTTGTTAGTGCTTAGTCACAGGTTATGTTTCCCTCCACAACACCCACTTTTAGGATGAATTGTTTTATTGTATCTTGGCCTTGTAACTCCAGTTGAGACAAAACTGACACAGTAATTTAATAAAACACTGCAATACACCTCTCCTGGGGAGTCTCAGGAGAGGTGCTTGTGAAAGGAATTAAATTATTATAATTATTATTATTATATCGGTCCCTTTCTCATCTCTGTCTGTTTTATCTAATGGTTCATCTTCATTTTATGCAGGCCTTTCCATTGTAGCTTTATTCAAATACATGCTCATGATCTAAAGCAAATGTGACGAATGTGTAGCAGTCCGCCTGTAGTGTTTTGATCCAGCTCTATGAGACACTATTATCACCAGCAGGACGCTGGCCTTCAAAGGATGACATAAGGATATCCTGGGCTGCAGCGATTGGCTGAGAGGAGCTCTTAATCACTGTTTCCCGACCGCTCACCTCCCACTACGGGCAGTTAGGCTATTATCGGTGAGATCTCCAACAGCTCACCCTTCTTTCTTCCACTTCAAGAGAAATGTCCCTTCATTACACGGCCTCAATATAGGAAATCAAAGGGAAACGACAGCCCTCGAGATGGAACACCATATCCCTTTCTCCTCTTGGTGAGACCATTAACAAGACCTGTGTGTGTTTTGATAAAACCTTGGCATCCTTTTTTCCCCCCTCCCTGCAGTGAGGGAGTCTGTGAGGTCATTACCGTGGGTCTGATAGATTTTACAGCATTAGCACTCGCTGCAGTTCCTCTGCAAACATATTGGCTCAAATGGGTCACCGTGAGGAGTGGAAGCTAGCCTATAAAAAAGCTAATCAATTATGGGATAAATAATGTTGAATACTTGTCATTGTTTTAAATAACAATGGCAATGTTTAATGACTGAGTTAAGACAGAGCAGGAATCAATGGAAAGGTTTTAGGGGTTAAATTGATATTTGTTGTACTTTATGTTTCATTTAATTTTTTATTAATCTTGGAGAAACCACAACGTGATTTGATACAATTTGCAATAACTAACTATGAGATTTACTCACGTTATATTGTGTGGAAGACTTAAGTCACAACTGTTTACATGGTGCTTTACTGGAAAAATCAACTGCCTCACGCTGCTCTTGGCAATACCCAAAATACACAACAAATTACACCCAACATACACAACAACTTACAACAAAAATAGCCTCAGCATGCCATAGACATTCTTTGTTAATTTTACATTGAATTATTTAACTTTTTCTTCTTACCAACACAATGCAAATAATTATGGGCTTAGTTAACTTTGTCAGAAAATTATTGCCATTTTGTGGTGGCCCTGTCTTTCTCTCTGGAGACAATCTTAGTGTAACATTCACTGATTGTCCTTTTTAATATTGTTGTTTTTTTCTGGACCACAGCAATTCTACTTGTAAATCTCCTCAGCCTGAGTTGCCATGGCAATGTGTTTCAGTAGGATGGCGAGGGACGTGATGCAGTGCAGCAATAGAGGCAAGCTAGAGCAACACTGACAAAAGCATGATTACCAAGAGGACAATACCAAATGAGTCATTGAAAATGCACCAAGTTCCGCCCACAAGTCGATTATTTGCACCTGTCCTTGAATGAGTGCCTTTGTGGGGACATTTCTATCAGTTCGGTAGGTCGAATGTTCAGGTGACATTGAAAACATTCTTACATCCAAAATGTTTCAAGTCAACAATCATTATTTTAAACAAAAGTATTGTGTACCAATAAAAAGGCAGTTATGACTTGACTATTTTTTTAAATCTAATTTTGAGGTGTCAAGCTTAACAATTATGTTAATCTTTTCAGAGATTTTACATCCATCCACACTGAGATGGGCATTTATGAAAAGAACTGAGGCAACCATGTACATAATGGCACTAAGCTGTTTTTTGAGCAACATTGTTGTTCACGATGATGGATCGTTACCACTATTACTATGTTCTCTGATTAATGATCATAATGGACTGCATTTGGTAGGGCTCAATACACTGGGGGCTGGTATTATAAAGGTGGGTATGGTGTCCATGTTTGGACCTCAACCTCAGTCTCGGCAGCAGGGGAATTTACTCACCCCAAAGGTGTAGAGTGAGGAGAGGTTGTGTTAGGGGATGAGATATGTTTAACCAATGGTTGACTGTTTCACATCGGGGTGAATATGTGATGTGCTTTATGAGTCATAAGCAGCATTTACATTTACATTTTACATTTAAGTCATTTAGCAGACGCTCTTATCCAGAGCGACTTACAAATTGGTGCATTCACCTTATGACATCCAGTGGGACAGTCACTTAACAATAGTGCATCTAAAACTTAGGGGGGGTGGGGTGAGAGGGATTACTTAACCTATCCTAGGTATTCCTTAAAGAGGTGGGGTTTCAGGTGTCTCCGGAAGGTGGTGATTGACTCCGCTGTCCTGGCGTCGTGAGGGAGTTTGTTCCACCATTGGGGGGCCAGGGCAGCGAACAGTTTTGACTGGGCTGAGCGGGAGCTGTACTTCCTCAGTGGTAGGGAGGCGAGCAGGCCAGAGGTGGATGAACGCAGTGCCCTTGTTTGGGTGTAGGGCCTGATCAGAGCCTGGAGGTACTGAGGTGCCGTTCCCCTCACAGCTCCGTAGGCAAGCACCATGGTCTTGTAGCGGATGCGAGCTTCAACTGGAAGCCAGTGGAGAGAACGGAGGAGCGGGGTGACGTGAGAGAACTTGGGAAGGTTGAACACCAGACGGGCTGCGGCGTTCTGGATGAGTTGAAGGGGTTTAATGGCACAGGCAGGGAGCCCAGCCAACAGCGAGTTGCAGTAATCCAGACGGGAGATGACAAGTGCCTGGATTAGGACCTGCGCCGCTTCCTGTGTGAGGCAGGGTCGTACTCTGCGGATGTTGTAGAGCATGAACCTACAGGAACGGGCCACCGCCTTGATGTTAGTTGAGAACGACAGGGTGTTGTCCAGGATCACACCAAGGTTCTTGGCGCTCTGGGAGGAGGACACAGTGGAGTTGTCAACCGTGATGGCGAGATCATGGAACGGGCAGTCCTTCCCGGGAGGAAGAGCAGCTCCGTCTTGCCGAGGTTCAGCTTGAGGTGGTGATCCGTCATCCACACTGATATGTCTGCCAGACATGCAGAGATGCGATTCGCCACCTGGTCATCAGAAGGGGGAAAGGAGAAGATTAATTGTGTGTCGTCTGCATAGCAATGATAAGAGAGACCATGTGAGGTTATGACAGAGCCAAGTGACTTGGTGTATAGCGAGAATAGGAGAGGGCCAAGAACAGAGCCCTGGGGGACACCAGTGGTGAGAGCGCGTGGTGAGGAGACAGATTCTCGCCACGCCACCTGGTAGGAGCGACCTGTCAGGTAGGACGCAATCCAAGCGTGGGCCGCGCCGGAGATGCCCAACTCGGAGAGGGTGGAGAGGAGGATCTGATGGTTCACAGTATCGAAGGCAGCCGATAGATCTAGAAGGATGAGAGCAGAGGAGAGAGAGTTAGCTTTAGCAGTGCGGAGCGCCTCCGTGATACAGAGGAGAGCAGTCTCAGTTGAATGACTAGTCTTGAAACCTGACTGATTTGGATCAAGAAGGTCATTCAGAGAGAGATAGCGGGAGAGCTGGCCAAGGACGGCACGTTCAAGAGTTTTGGAGAGAAAAGAAAGAAGGGATACTGGTCTGTAATTGTTGACATCGGAGGGATCGAGTGTAGGTTTTTTCAGAAGGGGTGCAACTCTCGCTCTCTTGAAGACGGAAGGGACGTAGCCAACGGTCAGGGATGAGTTGATGAGCGAGGTGAGGTAAGGGAGAAGGTCTCCGGAAATGGTCTGGAGAAGAGAGGAGGGGATAGGGTCAAGCGGGCAGGTTGTTGGGCGGCCGGCCGTCACAAGACGCGAGATTTCATCTGGAGAGAGAGGGAGAAAGAGGTCAGAGCATAGGGTAGGGCAGTGTGAGCAGAACCAGCGGTGTCGTTTGACTTAGCAAACGAGGATCGGATGTCGTCGACCTTCTTTTCAAAATGGTTGACGAAGTCATCTGCAGAGAGGGAGGAGGGGGGAGGGGGCGGAGGATTCAGGAGGGAGGAGAAGGTGGCAAAGAGCTTCCTAGGGTTAGAGGCAGAAGCTTGGAATTTAGCGTGGTAGAAAGTGGCTTTAGCAGCAGAGACAGAGGAGGAAAATGTAGAGAGGAGGGAGTGAAAGGATGCCAGGTCCGCAGGGAGGCGAGTTTTCCTCCATTTCCGCTCGGCTGCCCGGAGCCCTGTTCTGTGAGCTCGCAATGAGTCATCGAGCCACGGAGCGGGAGGGGAGGACCGAGCCGGCCTGGAGGATAGGGGACATAGAGAGTCAAGGGATGCAGAGAGGGAGGAGAGGAGGGTTGAGGAGGCAGAATCAGGAGATAGGTGGGAGAAGGTTTGAGCGGAGGGAAGAGATGATAGGATGGAAGAGGAGAGAGTAGCGGGGGAGAGAGAGCGAAGGTTGGGACGGCGCGATACCATCCGAGTAGGGGCAGTGTGGGAGGTGTTGGATGAGAGCGAGAGGGAAAAGGATACAAGGCAGTGGTCGGAGACTTGGAGGGGAGTTGCAATGAGGTTAGTGGAAGAACAGCATCTAGTAAAGATGAGGTCGAGCGTATTGCCTGCCTTGTGAGTAGGGGGAAGGTGAGAGGGTGAGGTCAAAAGAGGAGAGGAGTGGAAAGAAGGAGGCAGAGAGGAAAGAGTCAAAGGTAGACGTGGGGAGGTTAAAGTCGCCCAGAACTGTGAGAGGTGAGCCGTCCTCAGGAAAGGAGCTTATCAAGGCATCAAGCTCATTGATGAACTCTCCGAGGGAACCTGGAGGGCGATAAATGATAAGGATGTTAAGCTTGAAAGGGCTAGTGACTGTGACAGCATGGAATTCAAAGGAGGCGATAGACAGATGGGTAAGGGGAGAAAGAGAGAATGACCACTTGGGAGAGATGAGGATCCCGGTGCCACCACCCCGCTGACCAGACGCTCTCGGGGTGTGCGAGAACACGTGGGCGGACGAAGAGAGAGCAGTAGGAGTAGCAGTGTTGTCTGTGGTGATCCATGTTTCCGTCAGGGCCAAGAAGTCGAGGGACTGGAGGGAGGCATGGGCTGAGATGAACTCTGCCTTGTTGACCGCAGATTGGCAGTTCCAGAGGCTACCGGAGACCTGGAACTCCACGTGGGTCGTGCGCGCTGGGACCACCAGAGTAGGGTGGCGCGGCCACGCGGTGAGGAGCGTTTGTATGGTCTGTGCAGAGAGGAGAGAACAGGGATAAACCGACACATAGTTGACAGGCTACAGAAGAGGCTACGCTAATGCAAAGGAGATTGGAATGACAAGTGGACTACACGTCTCGAATGTTCAGAAAGTTAAGCTACGTAGCAAGAATCTTATTGACTAAAATGATTAAAATGATACAGTACTGCTGAAGTAGGCCAGCTGGCAGTGGGTGCGTTGTTGACACTACACTAATCAAGTCGTTCCGTTGAGTGTAATAGTTTCTGCAGTGTTGCTATTCGGGGCTAGCAGGCTAGCTAGCAGTGTTGTTTACGTTACGTTGCGTTAAAAGAACGACAATAGATGGCTAGCGAACCTAGAAAATCGCTCTAGACTACACAATTATCTTTGATACAAAGACGGCTATGTAGCTAGCTAAGTAGCTAGCTACGATCAAACAAATCAAACCGTTGTACTGTAATGAAAATGAAGTGAAAATGTGATACAACCTGTGAATGCGACCGGGTAGTTGAGTTCTATACAGAAGACGTTGGCTAGCGTTGGCTAGCTGTTGGCTAGCTAGCAGAGTCACCTACGTTAAGGACGACAAATAGCTGGCTAGCTAACCTCGGTAAATTAAGATAATCACTCTAAGACTACACACTCTAAACCTAAACAACACAATTATCTTGGATACGATGATACGATGATACGAAGACAGCAAAGACAGCTATGTAGCTAGCTGACACTAAACTAATCAAGTCGTTCAGTTGAGTGTAACAGTTTCTCCAGTGCAGCTAATCAGTGGACGTTAGCTAGCTGGCTAGTGAAGACTAGTGAAGACTACGTTAGGACGGCGAAATACGATAATTACGCAATTATCTTTTGATACAAAGACGGCTATGTAGCTAGCTGAGAAGAAATTGCTAAGATAAGACAAATCAAACCGTTGTGATATAATGAAATATAATGAAAAAGTTATACTACCCGTTGGAGCGACGTGCAGATGCGACCACTCGCTCCAACCGGAACCGGAATGCAGCATTCACTTATTTTAACTGAAAGGGAGGCTGAACTTCCTGATTTGGCCTCGTTTTAGATTTTGTTCATTAAGAAATGCTAGGGGCTATTAGTGAATTCATATTAGTTTGACTTTGGAGTGTTTTCTCATTAATGCTTTCAATATTCGTATATTAATTTCTACAATTGATAGTAGGTTTCAGGTTTTTAAGTAATTGAAATTTGTAGCTATTGAAATGATGCATATTGACCCATGTACATTGTGTAATTTACAGACGGTCCCTAACTAGCCCTATAGGGATATCCAAAGTCAAACCACATTTACCACAGGCATTATGATCAGGTCGTTTGCAGCTGCTCTCTGAATTGAATATTATTTGTGTGCTGTCAGCTGTGGGCAGGATTGAACTAAACCCAACCTTCATTTACGTTGTGACATACTTAGGTACAAAACACTGTTTAGGATGAGACTTACTTTATGACCAAAATTATCCTGTTTACACTTTGTTGTCAATTTTGACAGTACAATACATGTCTGACTCATATCGTTGCCACATAGTAGTGCTGAGAGATTTGTGCTTTTTGTGGTCGTTTCGGTTCAAATATATAAAAAATGATCACGGTTTCGGATTTGATTATTTTTTTAAATATTCAAATGGACAATGCATTTTAAAGGGTTGAATGCTGTAACACAGAATACAATAATTAATAAAAGTCCCATGATGGTAGTGACTGGCAATTACTGCCATTAACCATTATCTATTAACATAATTAACTAAATAGTACAGTTGTTGTGTATAATACAGTTGTTTTATTTGATCACTATTATTTCATTCCCAATAATAGGTTTCACTCTCGCCAAAATATGCCCAATGACGTCAATCAATTAGTTATAAAAAATTATAATAATAAACAGCAGGTGGTCTTTTCAAACATCTATTACATCATCATAATTTTCACAAGTTCTACAGTATTATTCCAACCTCATAGAGTTGAAATATACATGAACACAGGAAAATATATATATTTTTCAATTCAAAGCCTTTTCTTAGTTTGCAAAGTTATATAAATGGTAGAAAAAGAAAAGACTGGTTTCTTTTTTGCTAAGGGATGGTGGGGGACCGAGGAGCTTGTTCAAAAATCCCTCTTCACGTGGTTTAAATAGGCAGCATATTCAATAGACTCGCAGCCAGCATACTGGAGTCCTTGATCTGCAAAATCACAAGCCCCACCCCTTCCCTGTCGGATGGTCTCACATGAAATGACTGACGGCCATTGAGAGTTGCATTTAAATCCCTGTGGCTAATGTCGCCATTTCATTCTGTTGATCTGATGGAGAGGAAGGAGAGGAGGACTCTCACTGTCTAATTGTAGTTACAATATGTCACTGAGCAGTATCGCCCCGCAGCTTTGACTGAAGCTAAGAACAAATAGGCAGTTTTGTTTGAGGAAATGGGCTTGATCTACTCAGTCCTTATTCAATAGCCAGAATGTGGCACACGGTTAAGAAGTTCATCGTATTTCTAGATTGGTGATGAAATATACATGGCTGAACAGGATGTGTGTGTGTTTAGTTAAGAGTTTTTGATGTACATTGCCTCAAGTAGTACCCTGTTAACATTAAATAGCTGTGTCTTGCATATTGCAAAATAATTGGCAGGGGATATAAATATGTAAACAGAAATGTTCTTGAAATAATTTTGTCCAAGGCATCATTATCTATCAGCTAAATGTTTGTCAAGTCCAAAACCTCATTACTTTTTTCAAGTGTATTTTGATCGACGACCAAAGTTAAAGATATCATAAGGGTTCATTAAGTCTAATAATCTGTCTTTAATAATCTTAAATCATATCCAGAAACATTTGTTGGCTACACAGAGATAATGTATAATAATAACTCTGTAAAAGGAACATTGAAACAACATTGTGTGCATTACTCTAGCCCTACCTTGCTCGTCACATACTACCCTAAATGGTGGCATTTAATGGTTTACTGCCTAGTGTAAAATAGGTTGCACCCTGTAAGTCAGCCTGGTCTCATAGACAAGATGTAACATAGTAAATGTATATCATGGACAACCAAATTAGTATGATATGTTACGTTTGGTATGGTTACATAAGCCAGAAGGCAAAAACAAAAGTAGGGTTGTTGGTCGAGGTGGATGAGTAGACGTATAATGCGAGAGTGTCTAGCAACCAAAAGGTTGAGTGTTCAAATCTCATCACGGCCAACATTAGCTGATTAGCTACTTACTACTTTGCAACAACTTAGCATGTTAGCCCTAACTAGCCTTAGCCACCTAGCTAACCTTTGCCAGAAAAATCTGCAATTCATAACATATTTTACAAATTGCAATTTGTCACATATTATATGAATTGTAATTTGTACCATATCATAGGAAATGGATGATGAACATCCACAAACTAATACATACCATACGAAATGTAACATATCATACTAATTGAGGGTGGCAGGTAGCCTAGCCTAGTGGTTAGAGTTTTGGGCCAGTAACTGAAAGGTCGCTGGATCAAATCCCCAAGCTGATGAGGTAAAAAGCTGTTGTTCTGCCTCTGAGCAAGGCAGTTAACCCACTGAGTGCTGAAACTGTGGATGTCAATTAAGGCAGCCCCCAGCACCTCTCTGATTCAGAGGGGTTGGGTTAAATGCTGAAGACACATTTCAGTAGAAGGCATTCAGTTGTACAACTGACTAGGTATCTCCCTAATTGGAGTGTCCCAGATCTACATTTACTATGTTAAATCTACCCCTTGGTCTAGTTTGTGTAAGTAGGATGAGTAAAAGGACACTTCACTGTGGTCAAGGTGATTTATAGATTGTTTGTTTGAGGAAGCCACAGGATGGTTGCACCTTTTGATTTGCCAAAGAGAAGTGGATGGCCACCTGTGCAGCCAATCAGGGGAAAGGCAGGAGAGGAGATTTGACAGGTGTTAACCGGTCCCTTTAGGTTCTCATCCTGGACCGACAGTCAGAACTATAGCTGTCGGGAAGATTTCTGCCAGACTGTGTCCGCGGCTCCTTGGCAGGACGTTGAATTAAATCTCGCCAAACAAGCCTCCTTTAATTGATATTCACGTCTCGCACCTTTAATTTAGCGCCGTCCTTGGCATTTCCACTTTTCTTGCAGTGTGATTAATTAGTATATGATATACAATGAGCACAAATTATTGCCGAGGCCAGTCCTTGAAACCAGAGTGGGGGGCTAATAAATAACATTATGTAAATTAACTTGCCAAGAATATTCTTTAATTTGTGTGAATTTTATGTAATGTTGGAACAAATAATAGAAATATGGACAAGGCATGCTGTAAAAAAGCTGTCGAAGCTCATTTGAACCACATAAAATTGCTTGATAACTCAAGCAGAGAGAAAATGACTGCTCGGCAAAGAGAGAGTATAAGGAATCGCTGGAGGCAGGACAGGGAGGGAGGACACATTTAGTTCATTTTGATTCACACTCCATATCCACATAATGCAATTGCTAAATGATTGTGGCAGCAACCGCAAACATGTAAAAACAACATTTTATATATATATATATATATTATTTCATTTTTACAAACATCAATTTATTTTGCCACAACACAAAAAAAAGATTAAAATATTTAATTCTATTGTTGGTATGTTTAGACAATTAAGACAAATTGTGGAGTACTTTGAAGTTTGGACTACTCGAGCTATAGCAGACAATCTATTTACCTCCGTCCAGGCAACCAACTGCCTCCAACCAAGTGTTCAAGACAGAATCCCCTTGATGGAAGGGTTTGGTAAATAAAAACTCACCAAACCCCTTAATGACAAGCAGGTCCTAAACATCTCAGGCCTTTGGAGAGAAACGCATTACACAGCCGTCAGCCTGAGTGACGCGATGCCCTCCCCTTAATGGAACATTGCAAAATGGCGTCCTCATTCTGGAGAAATGACAACCCTGGAATATCACATGCCAATTAAAGGAGAGACAGATATCGGATGAGTGACATTTAATTCCCATAAATGTGATGGATATTAAACTGGAGAAAAATGTTCTGCAGGTCACTTCAGAAGGTCCTTTCGTTCTCCACAGTGAGATATTATGACCGAAGGACCTGTGCCGACGTGCTCGTAGCACTCAAACGGAACCTTGGTGAAAACAACAAGTTTGTGTCAAAAAGGGTGCACATTTGACTTCTTTCCCTAGCACTAACACACCTGATTCCACCAATCAAAGGCTTGATGACTTAATAGGTGGAATCAGGTGTGCTAGTACTTGGGCTAAAACTAAAATGTGGACCCCTTTGGGTCTCCAGGACGAGGATTATGAACACCAAACATTATATTGAGCAGGTGTTTCCCAATGTTTTGTACATTCAGTGTACATGCTGCATGACGTGACAATAGGCTATTGATGATTTGAGAAAGTCCAAGTAAAGCTTGCGCTCTGTTCTTTTGCATCAGGCTGCGTGATCGTACACTATATATATATATAAAAGTATGTGAACACCCCTTCAAATGAGTAGATTTGGCTATATAAGTCGCACCCGTTGCTGACAGGTGTATATAGTCGTGGACAAAAGTTTTGAGAATGACACAAATATTAATTTTCACAAAGTTTGCTGCTTCAGTGTCTTTAGATATTTTTGTCAGATGTTACTTTGAAATACTGAAGAATAATTACAAGCATTTCATAAGTGGCAAAGGCTTTTAATGACAATTATATGAAGTTGATGCAAAGAGTCAATATTTGTAGTGTTGACCCTTCTTTTTCAAGACCTCTGCAATCCGCCCTGGCATGCTGTCAATTACCTTCTGGGCCACATCCTGACTGATGATAGCCCATTCTTGCATAATCAATGCTTGGAAGTTGTCAGAATTTGTGGGTTTTTGTTTGTCCACCCGCCTCTTGAGGATTGACCACAAGTTTTCATCGGGATTAAGGTCTGGGGAGTTTCCTGGCCATGGTCCCAACATATCAGTGTTTTGTTCCCCGAGCCACTTAGTTATCACTTTGCCTTATAGCAAGGTGCTCCATCATGCTGGGAAAGGCATTGTTCGTCACCAAACTGTTCCTGAATGGTTGGGAGAAGTTGCTCTCGGAGGATGTGTTGGTACCATTCTTTATTAATGGCTGTGTTCTTAGGCAAAATTGTGAGTGAGACCACTCCCTGGGCTGAGAAGCAACCCCACACATGAATGGTCTCATGATTTACTGTTGGCATGACACAGGACTGATGTTAGCGCTCACCGTGTCTTCTCTGGACAAGCTTTTTTCCGGATGCCCCAAACAATCGGAAAGGGGATTCATCAGAGAAAATGACTTTACCCCAGTCCTCAGCAGTCCAATCCCTCTACCTTTTGCAGAATATCAGTCTGTTCCTGATGTTTTTCCTGGAGAGAAGTTGCTTCTTTGCTGCCCTTCTTGACACCAGGCCATCCTCCAAAAGTCTTCGCCTCACTGTGCGTGCAGATGCACTCGAATCTGCCTGCATCCATTCCTGAGCATGCTCTGTACTGATGGTGCCCCGATCCCGCAACTGAATCAACTTTAGGAAACGGTCCTGATGCTTGCTGGACTTTCTTGTGCGCCCTGAAGCCTTCTTCAGAACAATTGAACTGCTCTCCTTGAAGTTCTTGATGATCCGATAAATGCTTGATTTAGGTGCAATCTTACTGGCAGCAATAACCTTGCCTGTGAATCCCTTTTTGTTCAAAGCAATGATGATGGCACGTGTTTCCTTGCAGTTAACCATGATTGACAGAGGAAGAACAATGATTCCAAGCACCACCCTCCTTTTGAAGCTTCCAGTCTGTTATTCAAACTCAATCGGCATGACAGAGTGATCTCCAGTCTTGTCCTCGTCAACACTCACACAAGTGTTAACGAGAGAATCACTGACATGATGTCAGCTGGTCCTTTTGTGGCAGGGCTGAAATCCAGTGGAAATGTTTTTTGGGGGATTCAGTTCATTTGCATGGCAAAGAGGGACTTTGCAATTAATTGCAATTCATCTGATCACTCTTCATAACATTATGGAGTACATGCAAATTACCATCATACAAACTGAGGCAGCAGACTGTGAAAATTAATATTTGTGTCATTCTCAAAACTTTTGTCCACGACTGTACAATCAAGCACACAGGTATGCAATCTCCATAGACAATCATTGGCAGTATAATGTCCTTTCTGAAGAGATCAGTAACTTTCAATGAGGCACCGTTATAGGATGCCACCTTTCCAACAAGTTAGTTTGTCAAATTTCTGCCCTGCTAGAGCTGCCCATTCAACTGTAAGTGATGTTATAGTGAAGTGAAAAAGTTTAGGAGCAACAATGGCTCAACTGCAAAGTGGTAGGCCACACAAGCTCACAGAACAGGACCGCCGAGTGCTGAAGCGCGTAATGTGTAAAACTTGTCTTTCCTCGATTGCAACATTCACTACCGAGTTCCAAACTGTATCTGGAAGCAACGTCAGCACAAGAACTGTTCGTCCAGAGCTTCATTAAATGGGTTTCTATGGTTGAGCAGCCGCACACAAACCTAAGATCACCATGCGGAATGCCAAGTGTTGGCTGGAGTGGTGGAGAGCTCGCCGCAATTGGAGGCTGGAGCAGCGGAAACGATTTCTCTGGACCATCTAGCAGTACGACGGATGAATCTGGGTTTGGCTGATGCCAAGAGAACACTACCTGCCGAATGCATAGTGCCAACTGTAAAGTTTGGTGGTATAGGAATAATGGTCTGGGGCTGTTTATCATGATTCGGGTTAGGACCCTTAGTTCCAGGGAAGGGAAATCTTAATGCTACAGCATGCATTGACATTCTAGACTATTCTGTGCTTCCAACTTTGTGGCAACAGTTTGGGGAAGGCCCTTTCCTGTTTCAGTATGACAATGCCGCCGTGCACAAAGCAAGGTCCATGCAGAAATGTTTGGTGAGATCGATGTGGATGAACTTGACTGGAGTGCACAGAGCCCTGACCTCATTCCCATCAAACAACTTTGGGATGAATTGGAATGCCAACTGAGAGCCAGGCCTAATCGCCCAACATCAGTACCCAACCGCACTAATGCTCTTGTGGCTGAATGGAAGCAAGTCCATGCAACAATGTTCCAACATCTAGTAGAAAACCTTCCCAGAAGAGTAGAGGCTGTTACAGCAGCAACAGGGGACCAACTCCATAGTAATGTCCATGATTTTTTAATTAGATGTTTGATGAGCAGGTGTCCACATACTTTTGGTCATGTAGGTTATTTTCACCCATCAGAATATTCTCAATGTAATCTTGTCTTTACTAAGATGTACAGTTTGTTTAGATATAGAATATCATAGACCAATTCTTAGGCCCATGCATCAGCTCTAATATGTATATGAGTGTTTTGAATTAATCATTATTAACTTAGAATGTGCTGTGATTTGATGATGTTGAAGTTGAAATGGTGCTGGAATAGTGGAAGCAGCTCTTGTTTTCTTTGTGACTTGTGGTAACGCTCCGTGGTTCTAAATCAATAGTTATTTAGTAGTCAGAAACATTGACTTGTCTGACCGTGCTGTAGGTCACATAACTGTTTGTTATAGGCAATATGCTTTGAGGACTTCATCAGACAGATGCTGATCTCCGGTTTTGTAAGGAAACAAAGATTTGATTTTACCTTTAACTAAGCAAGTCAGTTAAGAACAAATTCTTATTTACAATGACAGCCTACCCGGGAGCAGTGGGTTAACTGCCTTGTTCAGGGGCAAAAAGACAGATTTTTACCTTGTCAGCTCTGGGATTCAACCCTGCAGCCTTTTGGTTATTGGCCCAATGATCAAACCATTAGGCTTCCTGCCGCCCCGAAGATGTAGTTGAATTTATTCTGCCACTGTGTCTTCTTATTGTCTTGGTCTTCATGAATATATATCACGGTGGCAGGTCATGTGACCTAACAGGTAATAGAGCAAACAACACAATTATCACAATGCATAGGTTTTAATATAGTTACACATAGGTTTTAATATAGTTACACTTAGGTTTTAATATAGTTTTTTTATGGGTTGGCTTCCCCACTGATTTGACCCACGCACTGTCATTGTTGAACTTCTTTCTTCAAATTGATCAATCACAGTGAGGTGAGTTTAAAAAGCACAATACTGTTTTGATGATCAGTGTTTTTTAAATTATTTTTTTATTGCATTTGCGTAGATGGTCAGAGTATTTAGAGGGACAATAGAGCCCTGAGTACCAGGCTATTAGAACCTGATGGTTGTTAGCGAGTTGGGTACTACCAAAGCATGTCCAGAGTACATAAAAGGAGATTTTACTGTGGTCATGACTCACGACTGCTGGTGCGGCGGTAATATGGTCACCGCAACAGCCCTACGCATATATTGAATTTACTTACACCTAGTTTATTCTACTATTCTGACTCTAACTCAGTCACCGTAAAAGGAATTACTACTCTGACTTGCAAAATAAAATAGATTCAATATGCTCTAAGTTTTTCTCTATCTTCATTAGGAAATTGTGTAAATGGCAGTTTTTTTGGGAAGAAAGTCTTAATTTTCATATAAGATACAACTTTTCACGGGTGTTTTTTCTTGACTGATTACCATTTGATTGACGTGGTTCTACTGTATGTTATAGCATTTGAAAGGGCTGTTTCTCAGCGTTCACAATATGTATCATGTTTTCAGTGGTATAAAGTACTTCAAAAGTATAACTTAAGTCGTTTTTTTTTTAGAATTTCTGTACTCTACATGTTTGACAACTTTTACTTTTACTTCACTAAAGGCTGTATCACAAGGCTGTATCACAAGGCTGTATCACAAGGCTGTATCACAACCGACCATGATTGGGCGGCGCACAATTGGTTTTGGCCGGTGTAGGGCCGTCATTGTAAATAAGAATTTGTTCTTAACTGACTTGCCTAGTTAAATAAAGGTTAAATAATGAAGTAAATTGTGTACTTTTTACTCCATACATTTTCCCTTACACCCAAAAGTACTCATTACATTTTGAATGCCTAACAGGACAGCAAAATGGTCTAATTCACACAATAATCAAGAGAACATCCCTGGTCATCCCTACTGCCTCTGATCTGGAGGACTTGCTTTTAATAGCTTCTTATGGCTGGGGGCAGTATTGAGTAGCTAAGGTGCCCAGAGTAAACTGCCTGCTACTCAGGCCCAGTTGCTAATATATGCATATTATTAGTAGATTTGGATAGAAAACACAACCGTTTCTAAAACTGTTTGAATGGTGTCTGTGAGTATAACAGAACTCATACGGCAGGCAAAAACCTGAGAAAAAAATCCAAACAGGAAGTGGGAAATCGGAGGTTTGTAGTTTTTCAAGTCTTTGCCTATCCAATATACAGTGTCTATGGGGTCATATTGCACTTCCTAAGGCTTCCACTAGATGTCAACAGTCTTTAGAACCTTGTTTGAGGCTTCTACTGTGAAGGAGCTGATTGAGTCAGGGGTCTGGAAGAGTGCCATGAGCTCATTCAGGCGCGCTCCCATGAGAGCGACCGGCGTTCCATTGCAATTCTAAAGATACTCTAATGCCTCTGTTCTGAATGACTCACTAAACACATGCTTCATTTGTAAATTATGTCTGTGTGTTGGAGCATGCCCCTGGCTATCCGTAAATCCTTAAAAACTAGAAAATGGTGCAGTATGGTTTGATTAATATAAGGAATTTGAAATAATTTATTACTTTACTTCTACTTTTGATACTTAAGTATATTTTAGTAATTACATTTCCTTTTGATACTTAAGTCAAATTAAATACGTTTAGACTTTTATTCAAGTAGGATTGTACTGGGCAAATTTCACTTTTACTTGAGTCATTTTCTATTAAGGTGTTTTTACTCTTACTCAAATATGACACATGTAAGTACCTTTTCCACCACTGCAAGTTTCCATATATGGTTTGACACCAGCAAATGATTCTCATTAACGCACGCAGGTCATGGTCTCAGTAAATTCAGGAAGTTCTCCTACCAGTGATGCAACAATGCCATTATGACAATTTACTGTTCCAGTTGTCAAATCAAATCAAATTGTATTAGTCACATGCACCGAATACAACGACCTTACAGTGAAATGCTTACTTACGAGCCCTTAGCCAACAGTGCAGTTTCAAAAAATACTGATAAGAATAAGAGATAAAAGTAACAAGTAAATAAAGAGCAGCAGTAAAAATGAACAATATATACAGGGGGTTTGCAGTCAATGTGCGGGGACACCGGTTAGATGAAGTAGTATGTAAGGTACATGTAGGTAGAGTTAAATAAAGTGACGATGCATAGATGACAACAGAGAGTGGCAGTGGTGTGGAGAGAGGGGGGGGGCAATGCAAATAGTCTGGGTAGCCATTTTACTAAATATTCAGGTGTCTTATGGCTTGGAGGTAGAAGCTGTTTCGAAGCCTGTTGGAGCTAGCCTTGGTGCTCTGGTATGCTTGCCGTGTGGTAGCAGAGAGAAAAGTCTAAGACTAGGGTGGATGGAGTCTTTGACAATTTTATGGTCCTTCCTCTGACACCGCCTGGTATATAGGTCCTGGATGGTAGGAAGCTTGGCCCCAGTGATGCACTGGGCTGTTCACACTACCCGCTGTAGTGCCTTGCAGTCGGAGGCATTTGCCATACCAGGCAGTGATGCAACCATGCTCTTGATGGTGCAGCTGTAGAACCATTTGAGGATCTGAGGACCCATGCCAAATGTTTTCAGTCTCCTGAGGCGGAATAGGTTTTGTCGTGCCCTCTTCACGACTGTCTTCGTGTGCTTGGACCATGTTAGTTTGTTGGTGATGAGAATGGGGGAGTGCTTAGTCCTCTTTTTCCTCTAGTCCACAATTATCTCCTTTGTCTTGTCTTGATCACGTTGAGAGATCAGGTTGTTGTCCTGGCACCACACGGCCAGGTCTCTGACCTCCTCCCTATAGGCTGTCTCGTTGTTGTCGGTGATCAGGCCTACCACTGTTGTGTCATCGGCAAATTGAATGATGATGTTGGAGTCGTGCCTGGCCGTGCAGTCATGGGTGAACAGGGAGTACAGGAGTACAGGAGGGGACTGACCACGCACCTATGAGGGGCCCCTGTGTTGAGGATCAGCGTGGCGGATGTGTTATTACCTACCCTTACCACCTGGGGTGGCCCATCAGGAATTCCAGGATCCAGTTGCAGAGGGAGGTGTTTAGTCCCAGTGTCCTTGGATTATTTAATGAGATTTGAGGGCACTATGGTTTTGAACTTTGAGCTGTAGTTTTATTGATCAGTCACTGGTGTTTCCTGCTTTAATTTTTGCTTGTAAGCAGGAATCAGGAGGATGGAATTATAGTCAGATTTGCCAAATGGAGGGCGAGGGAGAGCTTTGTATGCCTATCTGTGTGTGGAGTGTAGGTGGTCCAGAGTTCTTTTCCCTCTGGTTGCACTTCTAACATGCTGATAGAAATGTGGTAAAACTGATTTAAGTTTCCCTGCGTTAAAGTCCCTGGCTACTGGGAGCGACGCCTCTGGGTGAGAGTTTCTTGTTTGATTATGGCAGTATACAGCTCATTCAATGCTGTCTTAGTGCCAGTGGTATGTAAACAGCTACAAAGAATATAGATGAAAACTCTCCAGGTAGATAGTGTGGTCTGCAGCTTATCATGAGAAACTTTACCTCAGGCGAGCAATAGCTCTAAATTTCCTTAGATATCGTGCACCAGCTGTTGTTCACAAAAATACGTAGACAGTTTCCCCTTGTCTTACCAGACGCCACTGTTCTATCCTGCCGGTACATCGTATAACAAGCCAGCTGTATGTTGGTATTGTCGTCGTTCAGCCACAACTTAGTTAGCTGGCGTTGTAAAGCCTAGCGTTTCCATTCTCCTTTCATTTTCCAGCCTGACTATTACCTGTTCAAACTAATGGCTTTAAACTGTTCAATTGAAACTTAGATTAAAATAACAATAGCTTACTGGAATTAGCTTATTTTAGTCAAAAAGTATTCCAGTACATGTGAAGTTGGGCAAGCAGATACTAACTGTGGCGGCAGGGTAGCCTAGTGGTTAGAGCTTTGGACTAGTAACCAAAAAGTTGCAAGTTCAAATCCCTGAGCTGACAAGGTATATAACATAATCTGTTGTTCTGCCCTTGAACAGGCAGTTAAACCCACTGTTCCTAGGCTGTCATTGAAAATAAGAATTTGTTCTTAACTGACTTTCCTAGTAAAATAAAGGTTAAAAAAACGTTTGTTGGAGATTATTATGCAACTTTTAAAAAAATGTAAACATCGAGAATCTGTCAAGGCTCACGTATAATTATGTGATAACAGGCAGCAGTAGTTCCTGGTTTGAGGTTTTCTTCATTGATTATTTGGACAAATCAGAATTAGGCGAAGGCGGTGCTTAAACTGGGGGCGGTGATTTCAAGCCCCGGGGAACAGCTAAAGACAGACCATTTGTTTGACATTTAAATTTTCTTTAAATGCTGTTTCACATTAGCAACCCCCACCCCCCAAACAATAATTTGGATACTGTACATTTGGAAACTATTCAGACCCTTTGGCTTTTTCCACATTTTGTTACGTTACAGCCTTTTTCTAAAATAAATTATTACTGTATTTTTTCTTATCAATCTACACACACAATACCCCATAATGACAAAGCAAAAACAGGTTTCTAGACATGCTTGCACATTCATAAAACAATGTAAATAGAAATACCTAATTGACGTAAGTATTTAGACCATTTGCTATAAGACTCGAAATTGACCTCGGGTGCATCCTGTTTCCATTGATCATCCTTGAGATGTTTCTACAACGTGATTGGAAAGGTACACACCTGTCTATATAATGTAAGGTCCCACAGTTGACAGTGCATGTCAGTGCAAAACCAAGCCATGAGGTCAAAGGAATTGTCCGTAGAACTCCGAGACATGATCCTGGAGTTTGCCAAAATGCACGTACCTTTACGTGCATTTTAGCAAACTCCAGGATCATGTCTCAGACCATTAGAAACAAGATTCTCTGGTCTGATGAAACCAAGACGGAACTCTTTGTCCTGAATACCAAGTGTCACGTCTGGAGGAAACCTGGCACCATCCCTACGGTGAAGCATGGTGGTGACAGCATCATGCTGTGGGGATGTTTTTCAACGGCATGGACTGGGAGACTAGTCAGGATCAAGGGAAAGATGAACGGAGCAAGGTACAGAAAGATTCTTGAAGAAAACCTTCTCTAGAGCGCTCAGCACCTCAGACTGGGGTAAAGATTCACATTCCAACAGGACAACGACCCTAAGCACACAGCCAAGACAATGCAGAAGTGGCTTCGGAATAAGGCTCGGAATGTCCTTGAGTGGCCCAGCTAGAGCCTGGACTTGAATGTGTTTTATAAAATGTATACATTTTCTAAAAACCTGTTTTTCCTTTGTCATTATGGGGTATTGTGTGTGTATATATTGATGGGGGGGATGATTTAATCCATTTTAGAATAAGGCTGTGACGTAACAAAATGTGTATAAAGTCAAGGGGTCTGAATACTTTCCGAATGAACTGTATAACGTGTGGAGACGCCCTATGGAGCATACAAATGTATATAGTAACTATGTGATTAGAAGGGGTAGGCACTAGGCCCGGGCCAGTGGGAGGTCAAGAATGAGGGCTCTATTTCAAACACACCTTTATCCATCTCTCTCCAGGTGCTACAGAGGACAGAATGTTCCAAGGACCTCCAGAGCCATCTGACCAACTCACTGAGAACTCTCCACTCATAATAGTACACTTGATGCACTCTGTAAATCTCCTTTTTCTACGGCAGTCTGCCTGTGTGATCGCATATCATATTATCTAAGGCCAATGGTTGTATTTGGATTTCATGTACTCACTCAAACTCATGCTCTTTCTTCCCTGTAAAAGTCTCCCAGGCTTTTATAAAAACGAACGTGTGTCCATCCCCCTATTCCGTAAGTGAGTCTACTGGGCTATGGAACTCTAGAGCATCACATCAACAAACATGCCACCCTGTCCCTCCGTCTGTCCCCAGGTGAGTCTACTGGGCTATGGAACTATAGGGCAGCACATCAACAAACATGCCACCCTGTCCCTCCGTCTGTCCCCAGGTGAGTCTACTGGGCTATGGAACTCTAGAGCATCACATCAACAAACATGCCACCCTGTCCCTCCGTCTGTCCCCAGGTGAGTCTACTGGGCTATGGAACTCTAGAGCATCACATCAACAAACATGCCACCCTGTCCCTCCGTCTGTCCCCAGGTGAGTCTACTGGGCTATGGAACTCTAGAGCATCACATCAACAAACCTGCCACCCTGTCCCTCCGTCTGTCCCCAGGTGAGTCTACTGGGCTATGGAACTCTAGAGCATCACATCAACAAACATGCCACCCTGTCCCTCCGTCTGTCCCCAGGTGAGTCTACTGGGCTATGGAACTCTAGAGCATCACATCAACAAACATGCCACCCTGTCCCTCCGTCTGTCCCCAGGTGAGTCTACTGGGCTATGGAACTCTAGAGCATCACATCAACACACATGCCACCCTGTCCCTCCGTCTGTCCCCAGGTGAGTCTACTGGGCTATGGAACTCTAGAGCATCACATCAACAATCATGCCACCCTGTCCCTCCGTCTGTCCCCAGGTGAGTCTACTGGGCTATGGAACTCTAGAGCATCACATCAACAAACCTGCCACCCTGTCCCTCCGTCTGTCCCCAGGTGAGTCTACTGGGCTATGGAACTCTAGAGCATCACATCAACAAACCTGCCACCCTGTCCCTCCGTCTGTCCCCAGGTGAGTCTACTGGGCTATGGAACTATAGGGCATCACATCAACAAACCTGCCACCCTGTTGTCAGCTACCATTAGACAGTTCCCTTAGGATGAAAGCAAGTATCTAACTAAGCCTTTCAATGGCCAAATATTGGAGATGACCAAATGCAGTAAAGTTTTGTATATACAACTCAATCTTTATTGTTATTTTTTCGTAGCTCTTTTTTTTTTTTTTTACTTTAGTTTATTTTGTAAATAACTATTATTTTTCTTAAAACTGCATTGCTGGTTAATGGCTTGTATGTCAAATTTCAAGGTGCATCAGTCGGCATTTTACACTGCATGTGACAAATAAATAAATAACATTTAGTTGGATTTTACGTTTTTCAATTGTTAGATTACAAAAAAACTGTTGCATAGCATGTTTGGCATGTTAGTTTTCACTTCATTTTTTACTGTTGTGTCAATAACTTCAACATCAAGACAGAGCTTAGATTCCAAAGGTCTAAAATCAAGAGCATGTCTCATGTCTCAGTAAAGATTAAGAATGAGTGAGTGAGTGAGAGAGATCCCAGATAAGGCCCTTGCTTCCAGTAGCACTGAAGGCCCCATTATTCAGTCCGCAGCTTGAAGAAGATGTGACACCATCCAGGTACATGTAATGCAGTGGGAAGGGAAAGGGGGGATACCTAGTCAGTTGCATAGGGAAAGGGGGGATACCAAGTCAGTTGTATATGGAAAGGGGGATACCTAGTCAGTTGTATAAGGAAAGGGGGATACCTAGTCAGTTGTATAGGGAAAGGGGGATACCTAGTCAGTTGTAGAGGGAAAGGGGGATACCTAGTCAGTTGTAGAGGGAAAGGGGGATACCTAGTCAGTTGTAGAGGGAAAGGGGGATACCTAGTCAGTTGCATAGGGAAAGGGGGATACCTAGTCAGTTGTAGAGGGAAAGGGGGAAACCTAGTCAGTTGTATAGGGAAAGGGGGATACCTAGTCAGTTGTAGAGGGAAAGGGGGATACCTAGTCAGTTGCATAGGGAAAGGGGGATACCTAGTCAGTTGTATAGGGAAAGGGGGATACCTAGTCAGTTGTAGAGGGAAAGGGGGATACCTAGTCAGTTGCATAGGGAAAGGGGGATACCTAGTCAGTTGTATAGGGAAAGGGGGATACCTAGTCAGTTGTAGAGGGAAAGGGGGATACCTAGTCAGTTGTATAGGGAAAGGGGGATACCTAGTCAGTTGTAGAGGGAAAGGGGGGATACCTAGTCAGTTGCATAGGGAAAGGGGGGATACCTAGTCAGTTGTATAGGGAAAGGGGGATACCTAGTCAGTTGTAGAGGGAAAGGGGGGATACCTAGTCAGTTGTATAGGGAAAGGGGGGATACCTAGTCAGGAGATTACAATAAATGCATTATGTACCTTTCATCACCAAAGCTGTGATAGCATTTACTGCAAATGTTTCTGAACAGTTCAACTATTTTGATAGTGTCACTGATATATGGAAATATTGACTGTCCTCTAGGATCCTGTGGTGAATCAACTGCTGTCCATCGTATGGTTCAACAGCTTTCTTCCAGGGCCTGTGTTCACAAAGTGTCTTCAGAGTAGAAATACTGATCTGTCAATGTAATCATATTCATTGTGATCTAAAAAGGCAAAACTGATCCTAAATCAGTACTGCTACTCTGAGATGCTTTGTGAATTACGGCCCTGGTCTGTCAGTAGCATATTGCTTTCTGTGATCCTACTACCTTTCTGTGATCTACCTACCTTTCTACTACCTTTCCACCTGACAACAACAAAAACATGAATAAGAATTAGCCTAATCAGTCAGTAACTTAGCTAACTAATGAAACACTCATGTAAATGTGCACCAGCCTGATCAGCCAATTTATATCAAAACAACGCAGCCTATTTGCAGTAAAATTAGAAGGGCCATTTAGCTACAGTTAAGGTCGGAAGTTTACATACACCTTAGCCAAATACATTTAAACTCAGTTTTTCACAATTCCTGACATTTAATCCAAGTAAAAATTCCCTGTCTCAGGTCAGTTAGGATCACCACTTTATTTTAAGAATGTGAAATATCAGAATAGTAGTAGAGAGAATGATTTATTTCATCTTTTATTTCTTTCATCACATTCCCAGTGGGTCAGAAGTTTACATAAACTCAATTAGTATTTGGTAGCATTGCCTTTAAATTGATTGACTTGGGGCAAATGTTTTGGGTAGCCTTCCACAAGCTTCCCACAATAAGTTGGGTGAATTTTGGCCCATTCCTCCTGACAGAGCTGGTGTAGCAGAGTCAGGTTTGAAGACCTCCTTGCTCACACATGCTTTTTCAGTTGTGCCCACACATTTTCTATGGGATTGAGGTTTGGGCTTTGTGATGGCCACTCCAATACCTTCACTTTGTTGTCCTTAAGCCATTTTGCCACAACTTTGGAAGTATGCTTGGGGTCATTGTCCATTTGGAAGACCCCTTTTGCGACCAAGCTTTAACTTCCTGACTGATGTCTTGAGATGTTGTTTCAATATTTCCACATAATTTTCCCTCCTCATGATGCCATCTATTTTGTGAAGTGCACCAGTCCCTCCTGCAGCAAAGTACCCCCACAACATGATGTTGCCACCCCCGTGCTTCACGGTTGGGATGCTATTCCTCTGCTTGCAAGCCTCCCCCTTTTTCCTCCAAACATAACGATGGTCATTATGGCCAAACAGTTCTGTTTTTGTTTCATCATACCAGAGGACTTCAAAAAGTATGATCTTTGTCCCCACGTACAGTTGGAAATCGTAGTCTGGCTTTTTTATTGCGGTTTTGGAGCAGTGGCTTCTTCCTTGCTGAGTGTCCTTTCAGGATATGTTGAAATAGGACTCGTTTTACTGTGGATATAAATAATTTTGTACCTGTTTCCTCCAGCATCTTCACAAGGTCCTTTGCTGTTGTTCTGGGATTGTTTTGCAGTTTTTGCACCAAAGTACGTTCATCTCTAGGAGACAGAACGTGTCTACTTCCTGAGCGGGATGACGGCTGCGTGGTCCCATGGTGTTCATCTCTAGGAGACAGAACGTGTCTACTTCCTGAGCGGGATGACGGCTGCGTGGTCCCATGGTGTTTATACTTGCGTACTCTTGTTTATACAGATGAACATGGTACCTTCAGGCATTTGGAAATTGCTCCCAAGGATGAGCCAGACTTGTCGATGTGTACATTTTTTTTCTGTGGTCTTGGCTGATTTCTTTTGATTTTCCCGTGATGTCAAGCAAAGAGGCACTGAGTTTGAAGGTAGACCTTGAAATACATCCACAGCTACACCTCCAATTGACTCAAATTATGTCAGAAACTTCTAAAGCCACGACATCATATTCTGGAATTTTCCAAGCTATTTAAAGGCACAGTCAACTTAGTGTATCTAAACTTCTGACCCACTGGAATTGTGATACAATGAATTATAAGTGAAATAATCTGTCTGTAAACAATTGTTGGAAAAATCACTTGTGTCATGCACAAAGTAGATGTCCTAACCTACTTGCCAAAACAATAGTTTGTTAAACAAGACATTTGTGGAGTGGTTGAAAAACAGGCTTTAATTACTCCAACCTAAGTGTATGTAAACTTCCAACTTCATCTGCATATTGCTGCTTTTTCAGTTTCCAATGCATCAATTAACATTAGTTTGAAGTAGTTTAACAAAAAGTGTTCAACAGATGGTAACTAGTCTAGTCTAAAATATATCTAGCAATTATATACCTAGTCGTTATTTTCAGGAAACCAAGCTACTACATTCCACTTAACTATAATATAATATTAATAATAATATAATAATATATGCCATTTAGCAGACGCTTTTATCCAAAGCAACTTACAGTCATGCGTGCATACATTCTACGTATGGGTGGTCCCGGGGATCGAACCCACTACCCTGGCATTACAAGCGCCATGCTCTACCAACTGAGCTACAGAAGGACCGCCTTAACTAGCTAAGTTGAACTAAACTCAGACTGATAAGGGGAAATAAAGTTAGCTAGCTTACCTACCATAAATTTCAATCAAACTAACAAGTTAAATGGCATTTTCTCAATTTCATCAATCAGATGGATCACTAACAAATGTATTTGTCTTGGCCAGTTGATAGCACTTCATAATGAATGATAAAGCAAACTAAATGTATCTGCACTGTAAACGCCAATGGCTAGCCAGTCCATCTGAAATGCAGACTTACCGGTGAACAACACTGTGCACTTCGTCCAATAACAGTCCTAACAACCGTTTTCTGAACACGCTTGTTTGAAGAACTTTTCTCATCACTTGATATATTAAACGTCTGCCAGACAACATTTTCAAGCAAAACTGCATTGACTTAGAGGATGGGAATGAACACTGCTAAGATTCAAGATACACTACATGACCAGGTATGTGGACACCTGATTGTCAAACATCTCATTCCAAAATACCATGGGCATTACTAGGGAGTTGGTCCCCTCCTTTTGCTGCTATAACAGCCTCCACTCTTCTGGGAAGGCTTTCCATTACGTTGGAACATTGCTTCCGAGGCTATATGGGGGCTTCCATTCAGCCACAAGAGCATTAGGGAGGTCGGGCACTGATGTTGGGTGATTAGGCCTGGCTCGCAGTCAGTGTTCCAATTCGATGGGGTTGAGGTCAGGGCTCCGTGCAGGCCAGTCAAGTTCTTCCACACCAATCTCGACAAACCATTTATGTATGTACCTCTCTTTGTGCACAGGGGAATTGTCATGAAACTTCGTTGCCACAAAGTTGGAAGCACAGAATCGTCTAGAATGTCATTTTATGCGTGTTAAGATTCCCTTCACTGGAACCAAGGGACCTAGCCCGAACCATTAAAAACAGCGCCAGACCACAACTCCACTTTACACTTGGCACTATGCATTCGGGCAGGTAGCGTTCCCATGGCATCCGCAAACCCTAGATTAGTCTGTCAGACTGCAAGACGGTGAAGCGTGAGTCCAATGGCGGAGAGCTTTACACCACTCCAGCAGACAATTGGCCTTGCGCAAGGTGATCTTATGCTTGCGTGTGGCTGCCTGGCCATGGACACCCATTTCATGAAGCCCCCGACGAACAATTATTGTGCTGACGTTGCTTACAGAGGCAGTTTAGAACACGTTAGTACGTGCTGCAACTGAGGACATGATTTTTACACATTACGCAATTCAGCACTCGGAGGAACCGTTCTGTGAACTTGTGTGGCCTACCACTTCACGGCTAAGCTGTTGTTGCTCCTAGACAATTCAACTTCACAATAGCAGCAGTTGACCGGGGCAGGTCTAGCAGGGCAGAAATTTGATGATCTGACTTTTTGGAAAGGTGGCATCCTATGATGGTGCCATGTTGAAAATCACTGAGCTCTTCAGTAAGGTCATTCTACTGACAATGTTTGTCTATGGAGATTGCATGGCTGTGTGCTCAATTTTATCCACCTGTCAGCAATGGGTGTGTCTGAAATAGCCAAATCCACTCATTTGAAGGGTCGTCCACATATTTTTTATATGCAGTTGACAAGGAAGGAGTGAGGATGTTTTCAACACGCTTTGTACGAGTGTCCACAACTCAGTAGTTCACACTAATCATAAACACTAGTGAAATGAGTGGAACGGAGGGATTTGTCCCCGAGTTTCCTTTTACGAGGAAGGAGACTTCACTTCCTTCACACAACGGAAATCACAAATGTTAATGTGAATCTCTTCCCAAAAGTTAACTGGGAAGTGACAACTTTTGTGAGAATTTTACTTCTGGGTAACCAAGATGAATCCACTTCAATTCTACATATCTTTGTTTGTATAGTTCAGTCCTTGAGCTGTTCTTGTCTATAGATGTTATTCTGTGTTATGTCCTGTTTCATGTGTTGCTGTGGACCCCAGGAAGAGTAGCTGCTACTATAGCAACAACTAAATGGGGATCCTAATCAAACACACAAAAAATTAGTAAATATCCTTGGGATACTATGACAGTGATAAGACTGCTCGACTAAGATGTTGTTTGAAAAGCTGGAGTCAAGCATTGCTCAAGTTAACGTCAGATCTGTGCATCACCCCAGAGCACAATGTCTGGCTTCTTGAACCGTATACATTTGATAACTCTTGACTTGAAAGCAATCAATGAGTCTGACAAGTTTCACCAAGCCGAATTCCTGTTTCGTTGTGTATACGCCACAGATTAATCAATGCACTAGAAATCAAATCAACAATAATGAAAGCCCTGTAGGCATCAATAAATTGTTGAGGCGAGGGCACCTTGCTGTAGAATGATGGGAAATAATTTGACTGGGATTACAGCATGAGATCAGTGAAAAAGTTTGTTGGAAAATAATCTAGAAAGCCACATTATCATGTAAGAAGGGACGAGGTGGTGAAAATAATTGAAACTTGGGCCGGGTGAAAAAAGAATACATGAAATGCAGAATATAATTGCATTAGCTGCAGGGCAGAATACAAATCGCCTTAGACTAAAGTTTGATAAATCACTAATTAAGTTACTGCCCAACTTTTGGGAGCCCGGGTCCTTTCGTCTGAGATGCTGTAGAGTTTGTTGAAGCTATTATAATGGAGCTCTCTTTCTTTCTTCTTACGTCGGATAGTCAAGACAAATATCACAGAACTTGACTGGTGTAGCAGTCTTGACTGTTCCTTTACCCAGAGACGTTGCCTACTTCATAGTGAAGAAAGGAAACATAAGAGGACGTGAAAACGATGCCCAGTGATATGCAAATGTGCCACAGACTACTGGCTGGTATAACTCACACTCAGTTTAGAAAAACCGCCTCATGTAATGATGAGTTCAAACCAGTCAAAGCCGGAATACTTCGCGTACAATGTAACCACAGTCTCGGATCCCTCATTTATTTGTCCATCAAATATGGCCCCTTAGTGTCCTTCCACAGTGGGGTGCATCAAGCCTTGTCTTTTCATGTACAATTTTCCCAGTGCCAGGTTTGCTAAAGATGACCACTGGTGTGCAATCAGATACCTTTTCTTAGCTGGTTGAGAGAGCGCTCTGATCAAGCGGTGCCTTGGACAATGGGCTCCTGATCAGACAACTGGTTCTGAGGAAAATGTCCTTAGGCATGATAACTGCTGTACGTTTGTCATCCATCAAACCCATTTTAATAGAGATTGGTATCTGTTTATGTGATGTGTGAGATATTTTTTGGGGGGCTGTGATAGCAAAGCCTTCAGGGCACCACAAG
This sequence comes from Oncorhynchus gorbuscha, assembly GCF_021184085.1. Taxonomy (NCBI): domain Eukaryota; kingdom Metazoa; phylum Chordata; class Actinopteri; order Salmoniformes; family Salmonidae; genus Oncorhynchus; species Oncorhynchus gorbuscha. Next base: position 77,677,018 of record NC_060184.1, on the reverse strand, counting down.
GTGCAACACCCAGACTTGAAGACTGAGTTCACTGATTTCACAAACGTGACAAGCATTTTTTTTACGGTAAACTTTTAAAGGACGCATACACAGTGCTCCAGACAAACATTTTTCCAATGATGGCACTGGTGCCACTAACTTTTTAATTTGGCGGCACCAGCCCATCTATTGGCGGCACCAGCCCATCTGTTGGCGGCACCAGCCCATCTGTTGGCGGCACCAGCCCATCTGTTGGCGGCACCAGTCCATCTGTTGGCGGCACCAGCCCACCAGCCCATCAGCCCATCTGTTGCGGCACCAGCCCATCTGTTGGCGGCACCAGCCCCTCCGTTGCGGCACCAGCCCATCTCTTGGCGGCACCAGCCCATCTGTTGGCGGCACCAGCCCATCTGTTGGCGGCACCAGCCCATCTGTTGGCGGCACCAGCCCATCTCTTGGCGGCACCAGCCCATCTCTTGGCGGCACCAGCCCATCTCTTGGCGGCACCAGCCCATCTGTTGGCGGCACCAGCCCATCTCTTGGCGGCACCAGCCCATCTCTTGGCGGCACCAGCCCATTTGTTGGCGGCACCAGCCCATCTCTTGGTGGCACCAGCCCATCTCTTGGCGGCACCAGCCCATCTGTTGGTGCCACGCCACCCCACATTTTTGGTTTGTGCAGAGACAATGAGTATATCTAATAATCTTATAGTCATTATAAAGTCATTTACAATGCATTATTTTGGGGCTCCCGAGTGGCACTAAGGCACTGCATCTCAGTGCTAGAGAAGTCACTGCAGACCCTGGTTTGATCCCGGGCTGTATCATAACCGGCCGTGATTGTGAATCCCATAGGGAAGCGCACAATTGGCCCAGCATCATCTGGGTTAGATGAGGGATTGGACAGGGTAGGCCGTCATTGTAAAATAAGAATTTGTTTTTAGCTGATTTGCTTAGTTAACAAGTGTAAAAGACTACTGAGATTATATTCAATAAATAAATTGTGAATCTAACATGCCCAAGCAGGAATGCATACAGGAATGCATGAAATATTTTGATATTCAACCTAATCCAGTGATTGTCATGAATTTTGGGTTTACAATTAGGCTATTTGACAAAATAGGGCTACAGATTTGTTTGTTCAATAGAGATACAATATTACACAATATTATGTACTAATATTATATATAGTATTATAATATTATATACAGTATTGTAATATTATATATAGCACTATAATATATATAGGCTTAATGATATTATATTATATTGGTGCTTATTCACCACCTGAAGAAGTGGAAACTCAAAATATATTAGCTAGATTTGTAACTCTAAATTTAACACCTAATGCTAGTAGCCATGTATTAATCTATCTATCTTCAGTAAATTTAATGTCCCTCGAAAATGTTGTAATGAGGTCTGCTTATACATTTGCATTGCTTGCTGTTTGGGGTTTTAGGCTGAGTTTCTGTACAGCACTTTGAGATATCAGCTGATTTACAAAGGGCTATATAAATACATTTACATTTACATTTAAGTCATTTGATTTGATTTGGTGCACTCGCAATGCCGATTCGCATTTTCGTGCAAATGTTTGCGTATTTCAACACCATTTCAGTTATCTCGGTTGTGAAACAGTGTACTTGAGTTAATATTGATCATTGAGAAATATAAATTATACTTACAGAAAGCTGAGAATCCTCTCTTTAATAATATGGATGACTAGTTGTTTCCAAGTTGTGTTCTTTTCCTGCATTTGCATGTTTAAACGTTATACACGAGGGGGAGAGAGAGTGTGAAGAGGGTGGCTCATTACAGACGCAGAGCGGCAGACACTTTTATGACAGGAATCATAATAATGATGAATGAATAATGACTCATAAAGATAATGATGAATGAACAATGAATGATGAATAATGAATCATAAGGATAATGATGAATGAATAATGAATCATAATGATGAATGAATAAGATAATGATGAATGAACAATGAATCATAAAGATAATGATGAATGAACAATGAATCATAAAGATAATGATTAATGAACAATGAATCATAAGGATAATGATGAATGAACAATGAATCATAATGATTAATGAATAATGAATCATAAGGATAATGATGAATGAATAATGAATCACAATGATGAATGAATAATGAATCATAAGGATAATGATAATGATGAATGAATAATGAATCATAATGCTGAATGAATAATGAATCATAAGGATAATGATAATGATGAATGAATAATGAATCATAATGATGAATGAATAATGAATCATAAGGATGAATGAATAATGAATCATAAGGATAATGATGAATGGATAATGAATCATAAGGATAATGATGAATGGATAATGAATCATACGGATAATGATGAATGGATAATGAATCATAAGGGTGAATGAATAATGAATCATAAGGATAATGATAAATGGATAATGAATCATAAGGATAATGATGAATGGATAATGAATCATAAGGATGAATGAATAATGAATCATAAGGATAATGATGAATGGATAATGAATCATAAAGATAATGATGAATGAATAATTAATCATAATGATGAATGAATAATGAATCATAATGATGAATGAATAATGAATCATAAGGATAATGATGAATGGAAAATGAATCATAAGGATTATGCTCTTTACCATTTGATAAATACATGGTTTTATACGCCCCCAGAATGTTACATTTTGATTGAGGTGACCGGGTAGAATATGCAGCTCGCACCAGTGCGACGACATATTACAAATGTAACTCACGCAGGCAAATCAAAGGGCTGCAAAATGCAACTAAATGGTGGCAGACTGGAGCCCTGTGCCGACAGTAGTCATCAGGCCCACATTTGATTAGCAAAACATTGTTGTTTCAATTCTAACATGGAAAATTGTTAAACTCAGTAAGCACCTAACTAATTATTATTATCAGTTGAAGTGTGAAACATCCCAACCTGTTGCCAGTGTTCCGATCCAAATGTGAAGATTGCTTGAATTGGAGCTGGAGACTTTGCCTCCATATTCCAAAGTGGAAGAATTATATTCAACTTCATAATGACTAATCAAAAACAATCACAGATTTGAATTTGTCTGTTCAAATATTCAATTCATTGTTTCTTAGTGAATAATCTTAATAGCATACCAGTACAGCAAGAACCATAAAGCAGTTCCAGAATGGAGTCAACAGTGGTGTTCACCAGTATATGGGTAGAGGAACTTACTCAATATCCAAAATTAGTTTATTCCTCATCCGTAATTAGGCTCAGTCCCTAAAATGATCGCTCACTGATCCGAAGCTGCCAAGAATGCTATTCATTGACTACAGCTCAGCGTTCAACACCATAGTGCCCTCAAATCTCATCAAACCTAAGGACATTGGGACTAAACACCTCCCTCTGCAACTGGATCCGGGACATCCTGATGGGCCATCCCCAGGTGGTGAGGGTAGGTAGCAACACATCCGCCACGCTGATCCTCAACACAGGGGCCCCTCAAGGGTTGCGTGCTCAGTCCTCTCCTGTACTCCCTGTTCACCCATGACTGCATGGCCAGGCACGACTCCAACACCATCATTAAGTTTGTAGATGACACAACAGTGGTAGGCCTGATTACCGACAACAACGAGACAGCCTATTGGGAGGAGGTCAGAGACCTGGCCGTGTGGTGGCAGGACAACAACCTTTCCCTCAACGTGATCAAGACAAAAGAGATGATTGTGGGCTACAGGAAAAAGAGGGCCGAGCACGCCCCCATTCTCATCAATGGGGCAGCAGTGGAGCAGGTTGAGAGCTTCATGATCCTTGGTGTCCACATCACCAACAAACTAACATGGTTCAAGCACACCAAGACAGTCGTGGAGAGGACACGACAAAACCTATTCCCCCTCAGGAGAATGAACAGATTTGGCACGGGTCCTCAGATCCTTAAAACGTTCTACATCTGCACCATCGAGAGCATTACTGGTTGTATCACTGCCTGGTATGGCAACTGCTCGGCCTCTGACCACAAGGCACTACAGAGGGTTGTACGAACGGCCCAGTACATCACTGGGGCTAAGCTTCCTGCCATTCAGGACCTCTATATCAGGCGGCGTCAGAGGAAGGCCCTAAAAATTGTCAAAGACTCCATCCACCCTAGTCATAGACTGTTCTCTCTGCTACCGCAAGGCAAGTGGTACCGTAGCGCCAAGTCTAGGTACAAGAGGTTTCTAAACAGATTCTTACCCCCAAGCCATAAGACTCCTGAGAATATAATCAAATGGCTTCCCAGACTATTTGCATTGCCCCCTTTTACACCGCTGCTACTCTGTTATTATCTATGCATAGTCACTTTAATAACTCTACCTACACATAGTTGAGGTACATATTACCTCAACTAACCGGTGCCCCCGGACATTGACTTTGTACCAGAACCCCCCCTGTATATAGTCTCACTATTGGTATTTCACTGCTGCTCTTTAATTACTTTTACTTTTATGTCTTATTCTTATCTGTATTCTTTTAAACGGCATTGTTTTTAGGGTCTTGTAAGTAAGGATTTCACTGTAAGGTCTACTACACCTGTTGTATTCAGCATTTCACTGTAAGGTCTACTACACCTGTTGTATTCAGCATTTCACTGTAAGGTCTACTACACCTGTTGTATTCAGCATTTCACTGTAAGGTCTACTACACCTGTTGTATTCAGTATTTCACTGTAAGGTCTACTACACCTGTTGTATTCAGCATTTCACTGTAAGGTCTACTACACCTGTTGTATTCAGCATTTCACTGTAAGGTCTACTACACCTGTTGTATTCAGCATTTCACTGTAAGGTCTACTACACCTGTTGTATTCAGCATTTCACTGTAAGGTCTACTACACCTGTTGTATTCAGCATTTCACTGTAAGGTCTACTACACCTGTTGTATTCAGTATTTCACTGTAAGGTCTACTACACCTGTTGTATTCAGCATTTCACTGTAAGGTCTACTACACCTGTTGTATTCAGCATTTCACTGTAAGGTCTACTACACCTGTTGTATTCAGCATTTCACTGTAAGGTCTACTACACCTGTTGTATTCAGTATTTCACTCTAAGGTCTACTACACCTGTTGTATTCAGCATTTCACTGTAAGGTCTACTACACCTGTTGTATTCAGTATTTCACTCTAAGGTCTACTACACCTGTTGTATTCAGTATTTCACTGTAAGGTCTACTACACCTGTTGTATTCAGTATTTCACTCTAAGGTCTACTACACCTGTTGTATTCAGCATTTCACTGTGAGGTCTACTACACCTGTTGTATTCAGCATTTCACTGTGAGGTCTACTACACCTGTTGTGTTCAGCATTTCACTGTAAGGTCTACTACACCTGTTGTATTCAGCATTTCACTGTGAGGTCTACTACACCTGTTGTATTCAGCATTTCACTGTAAGGTCTACTACACCTGTTGTATTCGGCGCATGTGACTAATACAATTTGATTTGATTTTCACTGGCTTCCATAGCCTTCGGGTAACAGCCTCTACTGGTGATCCTGACATTCCATTATGGGCTCTCTCTCTGAGGCAGTCCCTGACAATAAAGTATCCCACCTCTCCCGTTAACGCTTTCCAATTAAACTCTTACAGTTGTTGACTCTGAGGTGACACATTAAAGTGAATTATGTGCTGGACGGGGGGTAGGTACGCCGCAACCATCGAGGGAGCCCCCCCCACCCCCCCAAACCCCCCCACTGTTGAGGTGTTGAGAGTGATTCATGGCCCTAAATGTCTCAAGGCCACGGGTTTCTAATAAAGGGCTGGCGTGTGGCGTTCTCTGTCTCTGTCACATTAAAAGTAAATAAGACTAATGGCGGAGTGAGACTCTGGAGGGGGAGCGACCGCCAGTGGTTTGTGAGGAGAGTGAAGGGCCTCTGCTAACTACCTCCCACCTGAACACCCAATCTTTTATTTATCAGAGGGCCACAGTAGCCTATAGTCAGTAGGTTGGCACGAAATGATACCTGTCAGACATAACAATATAAACTCAGCAAAAAAACAAATGTCCTCTCACTGTTAACTGTGTTTATTTTCCGCAAACTTAACATGTGTAAATATTTGTATTAATATAACAAGATTCAACAACTGAGACATAAACTGAACAAGTTCCACAGACATGTGACTAACAGAAATGTAATAATGTTTCCCTGAACAAAGGAGGGATCAAATCAAATGTAACAGTCAGTATCTGGTGTGGCCACCAGCTGCATTAAGTACTGCGGTGCTTCTCGTCCTCATGGACTGCACCAGATTTGCCAGGTATGCTGTGAGATGTTACCCCAATCTTCCACCAAGGCACCTGCAAGTTCCCGGACATTTCTGGGGGGAATGGCCCTAGACCTCACCCTCCGATCCAACAGGTCCCAGACGTGCTCAATGGGATTGAAATCCGGGCTCTTCGCTGGCCATGGCGGAACACTGACATTCCTCTTGCAGGAAATCATGCACAGAACGAGCTGGTGGCTGGTGGCATTGTCATGCTGGAGGGTAGCCTAGTGGTTAGAGCATTGGACTAGTAACCGTAAGGTTGCAAATTCAAATCCCCGAGCTGACAAGGTCCAAATCTGTCGTTCTGCCCCTGAACAGGCAGTTAACCCACTATTCCTAGGCCGTCATTGAAAATAAGAATTTGTTCTTAACTGACTTGCCTAGTTAAATAAAGGTAAAATAATTATAATGTCAGGATGAGCCTGCAGGAAGGGTACCACATGAGGGAGGAGGCTGTCTTCCCTGTAGCTCACAGTGTTGAGATTGACTGCAATGACAACAAACACAATCCGATGATGCTGCGACACACCGCCCCAGGACGGACCCTGCACCTCCAAATCAGCCCCGCTCCAGGGTACAGGCCTTGGTGTAACGCTCATTCCTTCACCGATAAATGTGAATCCTAACATCACCCCTGGTGAGATAAAACCGTGACTCTTCAGTGAAGAGCACTTTTTGCCAGTCCTGTCTGGTCCAGCGATGGTGGGTTTGTGCCCATAGCCGACGTTGTTGCCGGTGATGTCTGACAACAGGCCTACAAGCCCTCAGTCCAGCCTCTCTCACCCTATTGCGGACAGTCTGAGCACTGATGGAGGCATTGTGCGTTCCTGGTGTAACTCGGGTAATTGTTGTTGTCATCCTGTAAGGATGTACCGATCCTGTGCAGGTGTTGTTACATGTGGTCTACCACAGCGAGGACGATCAGCTGTCCGTCCTGTCTCCCTGTAGCGCTGTCTTAGGCGTCTCACAGTATTGACATTGTAATTTATTGCCCTGGCCACATCTGCAGTCCTCATGCCTCCTTGCATCATGCATACGGCACTTTCTCGCAGATGAGCAGGGACCCTGGGCATCTGTCGTTTGATGTTTTTCAGAGTCAGTAGAAAGGCCTCTTTAGTGTACAAAATTTTCCATATCGGTGAACTTAATTGCCTACCGTCTGTAAGCTGTTAGTGTCTTAACGACCGTTCCACAGGTGCATGTTCATTAATTGTTTATGGTTCATTGAACAAGCATGGGAAACAGTGTTTAAAACCTTCAAAATTAACATCTGTGAAGTTATTTGGATGTTTACTAATTATCTTCAAAGGACAGGGTCCTGAAAAAGGGACGCTTCTTCTTTTGCCGAGATTATATGATTGGCACCACAACGCAAGATGGAAAAATAACTGTATGTTATATTCCATACAAATACTGTGCATTTATAGTGTCTCTATGCACAATAACTATAGAAATATAGCTTTAGACTATAGAAAAGTAAATCCTCTCTCCCACTCAGTCGCTCTCTCTCCTGCATTTCCCTGTCTCTCCCTCTCCCTCAGTCTCCCTCTGTCTCTCTATCCTCCCTCTCCCTTGTCCCGCACCCTGTCTCTCATTCCTCTCCCTCACTCTTCTGCCACTCCTCACCTATTCCTGTCTCTCTCTCCTCCATATCCCTCTCTCTCTCCTCCCTCTCCCTTTCACCTCTTCCCCTCTCTCTCTCTCCTCCCTCTCTCTTTCACTTCTAATCCTGTCTCTCTCTCCTCCCTCTCTCTTTCACTTCTTCCCCTGTCTCTCTCTCCTCCCTCTCTCTTTCACTTCTTCCCCTGTCTCTCTCTCCTCCCTCTCTCTTTCACTTCTTCCCCTGTCTCTCTTTCCTCCCTCTCCCTCTCTCTCCTCCATCGCTCTTTCACCTCTTCCCCTGTCTCTCTCTCCTCCCTCTCTCTTTCACTTCTTCCCCTGTCTCTCTCTCCTCCCTCTCTCTTTCACTTCTTCCCCTGTCTCTCTCTCCTCCCTCTCTCTTTCACTTCTTCCCCTGTCTCTCTCTCCTCCCTCTCCCTTTCATGTCTTCCCCTGTCTCTCTCTCGTCCCTCTCCCTTTCACCTCTTCCCCTCTCTCTCTCCTCCCTCTCTCTTTCACTTCTTCCCCTGTCTCTCTCTCCTCCCTCTCTCTTTCACTTCTTCTCCTGTCTCTCTCTCCTCCCTCTCTCTTTCACTTCTTCCCCTGTCTCTCTCTCCTCCCTCTCTCTTTCACTTCTTCCCCTGTCTCTCTCTCCTCCTTCTCTCTTTCACTTCTTCCCCTGTCTCTCTCTCCTCCCTCTCTCTTTCACTTCTTCCCCTGTCTCTCTCTCCGCCCTCTCCCTTTCATGTCTTCCTCTGTCTCGCTCTCGTCCCTCTCTCTTTCACTTCTTCCCCTGTCTTTCTCTCCTCCATCTCCCTCTCTCTCTCTCCTCCCTCTCTCTTTCACTTCTTCTCCTGTCTCTCTCTCCTCCCTCTCTCTTTCACTTCTTCCCCTGTCTCTCTCTCCTCCCTCTCTCTTTCACTTCTTCCCCTGTCTCTCTCTCCTCCCTCTCTCTTTCACTTCTTCCCCTGTCTCTCTTTCCTCCCTCTCCCTCTCTCTCCTCCATCTCTCTTTCACCTCTTCCCCTGTCTCTCTCTCCTCCCTCTCTCTTTCAGTTCTTCCCCTGTCTCTCTCTCCTCCCTCTCTCTTTCACTTCTTCCCCTGTCTCTCTCTCCTCCCTCTCTCTTTCACTTCTTCCCCTGTCTCTCTCTCCTCCCTCTCCCTTTCATGTCTTCCCCTGTCTCTCTCTCGTCACTCTCCCTTTCACCTCTTCCCCTCTCTCTCTCCTCCCTCTCTCTTTCACTTCTTCCCCTGTCTCTCTCTCCTCCCTCTCTCTTTCACTTCTTCTCCTGTCTCTCTCTCCTCCCTCTCTCTTTCACTTCTTCCCCTGTCTCTCTCTCCTCCCTCTCTCTTTCACTTCTTCCCCTGTCTCTCTCTCCTCCTTCTCTCTTTCACTTCTTCCCCTGTCTCTCTCTCCTCCCTCTCTCTTTCACTTCTTCCCCTGTCTCTCTCCCCTCCCTCTCCCTTTCATGTCTTCCTCTGTCTCTCTCTCGTCCCTCTCCCTTTCACCTCTTCCCCTCTCTCTCTCTCCTCCCTCTCTCTTTCACTTCTTCCCCTGTCTCTCTCTCCTCCCTCTCTCTTTCACCTATTCCCCTGTCTCTCTCTCCTCCATCTCCCTCTCTCTCTCCTCCCTCTCTCTTTCACCTCTTCCCCTGTCTCTCTCTCCTCCCTCTCTCTTTCACTTCTTCCCCTGTCTCTCTCTCCTCCCTATCTCTTTCACTTCTTCCCCTGTCTCTCTTTCCTCCCTCTCCCTCTCTCTCCTCCCTCTCTCTTTCACTTCTTCCCCTGTCTCTCTCTCCTCCATCTCCCTCTCTCTCTCTCCTCCCTCTCTCTTTCACTTCTTCTCCTGTCTCTCTCTCCTCCCTCTCTCTTTCACTTCTTCCCCTGTCTCTCTCTCCTCCCTCTCTCTTTCACCCCTTTCCCTGTCTCTCTCTCCTCCCTCTCTCTTTAACTTCTTCCCCTGTCTCTCTCTCCTCCCTCTCCCTTTCACTTCTTCCCCTGTCTCTCTCTCCTCCCTCTCTCTTTCACTTCTTCCCCTGTCTCTATCTCCCCCCTCTCTCTTTCACTTCTTCCCCTGTCTCTCTCTCCTCCCTCTCCCTTTCACTTCTTCCCCTGTCTCTCTCTCCTCCCTCTCTCTTTCACTTCTTCCCCTGTCTCTCTCTCCTCCCTCTCTCTTTCACTTCTTCCCCTGTCTCTCTCTCTCCTCCCTCTCTCTTTCACCTCTTCCCCTGTCTCTCTCTCCTCCATCTCCCTCTCTCTCTCCTCCATCTCTCTTTCACCTCTTCCCCTGTCTCTCTCTCCTTCCTCTCTCTTTCACTTCTTCCCCTGTCTCTCTCTCCTCCCTCTCTCTTTCACTTCTTCACCTGTCTCTCTCTCCTCCCTCTCTCTTTCACTTCTTCCCCTGTCTCTCTCTCCTCCGTCTCCCTTTCATGTCTTCCCCTGTCTCTCTCTCGTCCCTCTCCCTTTCACCTCTTCCCCTCTCTCTCTCTTCCCTCTCTCTTTCACTTCTTCCCCTGTCTCTCTCTCCTCCCTCTCTCTTTCACTTCTTCTCCTGTCTCTCTCTCCTCCCTCTCTCTTTCACTTCTTCCCCTGTCTCTCTCTCCTCCCTCTCTCTTTCACTTCTTCCCCTGTCTCTCTCTCCTCATTCTCTCTTTCACTTCTTCCCCTGTCTCTCTCTCTCTCCTCCCTCTCTCTTTCACTTCTTCCCCTGTCTCTCTCTCCTCCCTCTCTCTTTCACTTCTTCCCCTGTCTCTCTCTCCTCCCTCTCCCTTTCACCTCTTCCCCTGTCTCTCTCTCCTCCCTCTCTCTTTCACTTCTTCCCCTGTCTCTCTCTCCTCCTTCTCTCTTTCACTTCTTCCCCTGTCTCTCTCTCCTTGCTCTCTCTTTCACTTCTTCCCCTGTTACTCTCTCCTCCCTCTCCCTTTCACCTCTTCCCCTGTCTCTCTCTCCTCCCTCTCCCTTTCACCTCTTCCCCTGTCTCTCTCTCCTCCCTCTCTCTTTCACTTCTTCCCCTGTCTCTCTCTCCTCCCTCTATCTTTCACCACTTCCCCTGTCTCTCTCTCCTCCCTCTCTCTTTCACCCCTTTCCCTGTCTCTCTCTCCTCCCTCTCTCTTTAACTTCTTCCCCTGTCTCTCTCTCCTCCCTCTCCCTTTCACTTCTTCCCCTGTCTCTCTCTCCTCCCTCTCTCTTTCACTTCTTCCCCTGTCTCTCTCTCCTCCTTCTCTCTTTCACTTCTTCCCCTGTCTCTCTCTCCTTGCTCTCTCTTTCACTTCTTCCCCTGTTACTCTCTCCTCCCTCTCCCTTTCACCTCTTCCCCTGTCTCTCTCTCCCCCCTCTCTCTTTCACTTCTTCCCCTGTCTCTCTCTCCTCCCTCTCCCTTTCACTTCTTCCCCTGTCTCTCTCTCCTCCCTCTCTCTTTCACTTCTTCCCCTGTCTCTCTCTCCTCCCTCTCTCTTTCACTTCTTCCCCTGTCTCTCTCTCCTCCCTCTCTCTTTCACCTCTTCCCCTGTCTCTCTCTCCTCCATCTCCCTCTCTCTCTCCTCCATCTCTCTTTCACCTCTTCCCCTGTCTCTCTCTCCTTCCTCTCTCTTTCACTTCTTCCCCTGTCTCTCTCTCCTCCCTCTCTCTTTCACTTCTTCCCCTGTCTCTCTCTCCTCCCTCTCTCTTTCACTTCTTCCCCTGTCTCTCTCTCCTCCGTCTCCCTTTCATGTCTTCCCCTGTCTCTCTCTCGTCCCTCTCCCTTTCACCTCTTCCCCTCTCTCTCTCTTCCCTCTCTCTTTCACTTCTTCCCCTGTCTCTCTCTCCTCCCTCTCTCTTTCACTTCTTCTCCTGTCTCTCTCTCCTCCCTCTCTCTTTCACTTCTTCCCCTGTCTCTCTCTCCTCCCTCTCTCTTTCACTTCTTCCCCTGTCTCTCTCTCCTCATTCTCTCTTTCACTTCTTCCCCTGTCTCTCTCTCCTCCCTCTCTCTTTCACTTCTTCCCCTGTCTCTCTCTCCTCCCTCTCTCTTTCACTTCTTCCCCTGTCTCTCTCTCCTCCCTCTCCCTTTCACCTCTTCCCCTGTCTCTCTCTCCTCCCTCTCTCTTTCACTTCTTCCCCTGTCTCTCTCTCCTCCTTCTCTCTTTCACTTCTTCCCCTGTTCTCTCTCTCCTCCCTCTATCTTTCACCACTTCCCCTGTCTCTCTCTCCCTCTCTCTTTCACCCCTTTCCCTGTCTCTCTCTCCTCCCTCTCTCTTTAACTTCTTCCCCTGTCTCTCTCTCCTCCCTCTCCCTTTCACTTCTTCCCCTGTCTCTCTCTCCTCCCTCTCTCTTTCACTTCTTCCCCTGTCTCTCTCTCCTCCTTCTCTCTTTCACTTCTTCCCCTGTCTCTCTCTCCTTGCTCTCTCTTTCACTTCTTCCCCTGTTACTCTCTCCTCCCTCTCCCTTTCACCTCTTCCCCTGTCTCTCTCTCCCCCCTCTCTCTTTCACTTCTTCCCCTGTCTCTCTCTCCTCCCTCTCCCTTTCACTTCTTCCCCTGTCTCTCTCTCCTCCCTCTCTCTTTCACTTCTTCCCCTGTCTCTCTCTCCACCCTCTCTCTTTCACTTCTTCCCCTGTCTCTCTCTCCTCCCTCTCTCTTTCACTTCTTCCCCTGTCTCTCTCTCCTCCCTCTCCCTTTCACTTCTTCCCCTGTCTCTCTCTCCTCCCTCTCTCTTTCACTTCTTCCCCTGTCTCTCTCTCCTCCCTCTCTCTTTCACTTCTTCCCCTGTCTCTCTCTCCTCCCTCTCTCTTTCACTTCTTCCCCTGTCTCTCTCTCCTCCCTCTCTCTTTCACTTCTTCCCCTGTCTCTCTCTCCTCCCTCTCCCTTTCACCTCTTCCCCTGTCTCTCTCTCCTCCCTCTCCCTTTCACCTCTTCCCCTGTCTCTCTCTCCTCCCTCTCTCTCTCACTTCTTCCCCTGTCTCTCTCCTCCCTCTCTCTTTCACTTCTTCCCCTGTCTCTCTCTCCTCCCTCTCTCTTTCACTTCTTCCCCTGTCTCTCTCTCCTCCCTGTCTCTTTCACTTCTTCTCCTGTCTCTCTCTCCTCCCTCTCTCTTTCACTTCTTCCCCTGTCTCTCTCTCCTCCCTCTCTCTTTCACTTCTTCCCCTGTCTCTCTCTCCTCATTCTCTCTTTCACTTCTTCCCCTGTCTCTCTCTCCTCCCTCTCTCTTTCACTTCTTCCCCTGTCTCTCTCTCCTCCCTCTCTCTTTCACTTCTTCCCCTGTCTCTCTCTCCTCCCTCTCCCTTTCACCTCTTCCCCTGTCTCTCTCTCCTCCCTCTCTCTTTCACTTCTTCCCCTGTCTCTCTCTCCTCCTTCTCTCTTTCACTTCTTCCCCTGTTACTCTCTCCTCCCTCTATCTTTCACCACTTCCCCTGTCTCTCTCTCCTCCCTCTCTCTTTCACCCCTTTCCCTGTCTCTCTCTCCTCCCTCTCTCTTTAACTTCTTCCCCTGTCTCTCCCTCCCCTCCCTCTCTTTCACTTCTTCCCCTGTCTCTCTCTCCTCCCTCTCTCTTTCACTTCTTCCCCTGTCTCTCTCTCCTCTTCTCTCTTTCACTTCTTCCCCTGTCTCTCTCTCCTGCTCTCTCTTTCCCTCTCTCTTTCACTTCTTCCCCTGTCTCTCTCTCCTCCCTCTCCCTTTCACTTCTTCCCCTGTCTCTCTCTCCTCCCTCTCTCTTTCACTTCTTCCCCTGTCTCTCTCTCCTCCCTCTCTCTTTCACTTCTTCCCCTGTCTCTCTCTCTCCTCCCTCTCTCTTTCACTTCTTCCCCTGTCTCTCTCTCCTCCCTCTCTCTTTCACTTCTTCCCCTGTCTCTCTCTCTCATCTCCCCTCTCTCTCCTCCATCTCCTCTCTCTTCCCCTGTCTCTCTCTCCTTCTCTCTCTTTCACTTCTTCCCCTGTCTCTCTCCTCCCTTTCACTTCTTCCCCTGTCTCTCTCTCCTCCCTCTCTCTTTCACTTCTTCCCCTGTCTCTCTCTCCTCCATCTCCCTTTCATGTCTTCCCTGTCTCTCTCTCGTCCCTCTCCCTTTCACCTCTTCCCCTCTCTCTCTCTTCCCTCTCTCTTTCACTTCTTCCCCTGTCTCCCTCTCTCTTTCACTTCTTCTCCTGTCTCTCTCTCCTTCTCTCTTTCACTTCTTCCCCTGTCTCTCTCTCCTCCCTCTCTCTTTCACTTCTTCCCCTGTCTCTCTCTCCTCATTCTCTCTTTCACTTCTTCCCCTGTCTCTCTCTCCTCCCTCTCTCTTTCACTTCTTCCCCTGTCTCTCTCTCCTCCCTCTCTCTTTCACTTCTTCCCCTGTCTCTCTCTCCTCCCTCTCCCTTTCACCTCTTCCCCTGTCTCTCTCTCCTCCCTCTCTCTTTCACTTCTTCCCCTGTCTCTCTCTCCTCTTCTCTCTTTCACTTCTTCCCCTGTTCTCTCTCCTTGCTCTCTCTTTCACTTCTTCCCCTGTTCTCTCTCCTCCCTCTCCCTTTCTCTTCCCCTTTCTCTCTCCTCCCTCTCCCTTTCACCTCTTCCCCTCTCTCTCTCCTCCCTCTCTCTTTCACTTCTTCCCCTGTCTCTCTCTCCTCCCTCTATCTTTCACCACTTCCCCTTGTCCCTCTCTCCCTCTCTCTTTCACTTCTTCCCTTTCACTTCTTCCCCTCAGTTCTCTCTCTCCTCCCTCTCCTCTTTCACTTCTTCCCCTGTCTCTCTCTCCCTCTCCCTTTCACTTCTTCCCCTGTCTCTCTCTCCTCTCTCTTTCACTTCTTCCCCTGTCTCTCTCTCCTCCCTCTCCCTTTCTCCTCTTCCCCTGTCTCTCTCTCCTCCCTCTCTCTTTCACTTCTTCCCCTGTCTCTCTCTCATCCCTCTCTCTTTCACTTCTTCCCCTGTCTCTCTCTCCTCCCTCTCTCTTTCACTTCTTCCACTGTCTCTCTCTCCTCAATCTCCCTTTCACCTCTTCCCCTGTCTCTCTCTCCTCCCTCTCTCTTTCACTTCTTCCCCTGTCTCTCTCTCCTCCCTATCTCTTTCACCCCTTCCCCTGTCTCTCACTCCTCCCTCTCTCTTTCACTTCTTTCCCTGTCTCTCTCTCCTCCCTCTCCCTTTCACTTCTTCCCCTGTCTCTCTCTCCTCCCTCTCTCTTTCACTTCTTCCCCTGTCTCTCTCTCCACCCTCTCTCTTTTACTTCTTCCCCTGTCTCTCTCTCCTCCCTCTCTCTTTCACTTCTTCCCCTGTCTCTCTCTCCTCCCTCTCCCTTTCACTTCTTCCCCTGTCTCTCTCTCCTCCCTCTCTCTTTCACTTCTTCCCCTGTCTCTCTCTCCTCCCTCTCTCTTTCACTTCTTCCCCTGTCTCTCTCTCCTCCCTCTCTCTTTCACTTCTTCCCCTGTCTCTCTCTCCTCCCTCTCTCTTTCACTTCTTCCCCTGTCTCTCTCTCCTCCCTCTCCCTTTCACCTCTTCCCCTGTCTCTCTCTCCTCCCTCTCCCTTTCACCTCTTCCCCTGTCTCTCTCTCCTCCCTCTCTCTCTCACTTCTTCCCCTGTCTCTCTCCTCCCTCTCTCTTTCACTTCTTCCCCTGTCTCTCTCTCCTCCCTCTCTCTTTCACTTCTTCCCCTGTCTCTCTCTCCTCCCTGTCTCTTTCACTTCTTCCCCTGTCTCTCTCTCCTCCCTCTCTCTTTCACTTCTTCCCCTGTCTCTCTCTCCTCCCTCTCTCTTTCAACTATTCCCCTGTCTCTCTCTCCTCCATCTCCCTCTCTCTCTCCTCCCTCTCTCTTTCACCTCTTCCCCTGTCTCTCTCTCCTCCCTCTCTCTTTCACCTCTTCCCCTGTCTCTCTCTCCTCCATCTCCCTCTCTCTCTCTCTCCTCCCTCTCTCTTTCACCTCTTCCCCTGTCTCTCTCTCCTCCCTCTCCCTATGTTGCTTTCCTCCATCTCCCCCCCTGTCTCTCTCTCCTTCATCTCCCTCTCTCTCTCCTCCATCTCCCTCTCTCTCTCCTCCCTCTCCCTTTCACCTCTTCCCCTGTCTCTCTCTCCTCCCTCTCCCATTCACCTCTTCCCTCTCTCCTCTCTCTCCCTCTCACTTCTCTCCCTGTCTTCCTCTCTCCTGCAGTCAACATGACCACTTCTCACCCCTCCCTAGAAGCAGCATATGGTGCAGATGGTTTGCTGAATATGAAAAAAGAGGGAAAGGTCCCTAGTGAGAAGAAATGATTCAGGGTCAGTCAGGGACTGCTAAAATAGCCCGAGACCGTGCATCATTGGGAAGGGCATGTAAGCAAGCATTTCACAGTTAAATCTATACCTGTTGTATTCGGCGCATGTGACGAATACAATTTGACTAGATTTGAGACTGTGGGTGGAAGAATGCATTAATATCCACTAATGTAACAGGTTTCCAAACTTTACATGGCAGCAGTCAAACCTAGTGTTTCTCTACAGCTCTAAAAACACAGGGAAACTTGCAGACCCGATAGACACTGAAAAAAATGATTGTTTACCTAGCAAATGGCATAGTTCTTAAAGTCAATGATTAACTCTGAAGTTCAAACTAACAAGCTACACAATAATATCAGAACATAAGCCCACCAACTGTTATTCTTTCACGGTTCGCTTAACATTTTATGAAATATTGTTTCAATTCTGTTATAGCCATGCATGTGTCCCCTCAAAAAATATTTCAACCCTCTTTGCTCGAATGAAAGAGGGTGAGGGCCCTACATTGTGTGTCTGCTGAATAATGCGATTGCCTTTTGCTGCATTTGAATGATCAGATGCAAAATGACAGATCATTGGTTAAGACTGGTGGTGTTTCCATAACTCTTTAAGACTGGTGGTGTTTCCATAACTCTTTAATAAGACTAGTGGTGTTTCCATAACCCTTTAAGACTGGTGGTGTTTCCATAACTCTTTAAGACTGGTGGTGTTTCCATAACTCTTTAATAAGACTGGTGGTGTTTCCATAACCCTTTAAGACTGGTGGTGTTTCCATAACTCTTTAATAAGACTGGTGGTGTTTCCATAACTCTTTAATAAGACTGGTGGTGTTTCCATAACCCTTTAAGACTGGTGGTGTTTCCATAACTCTTTAAGACTGGTGGTGTTTCCATAACTCTTTAATAAGACTGGTGGTGTTTCCATAACCCTTTAAGACTGGTGGTGTTTCCATAACTCTTTAATAAGACTGGTGGTGTTTCCATAACTCTTTAATAAGACTGGTGGTGTTTCCATAACCCTTTAAGACTGGTGGTGTTTCCATAACTCTTTAATAAGACTGGTGGTGTTTCCATAACTCTTTAATAAGACTGGTGGTGTTTCCATAACCCTTTAAGACTGGTGGTGTTTCCATAACCCTTTAAGACTGGTGGTGTTTCCATAACTCTTTAATAAGACTGGTGGTGTTTCCATAACCCTTTAAGACTGGTGGTGTTTCCATAACCCTTTAAGACTGCTGGTGGTGTTTCCATAACCCTTTAAGACTGGTGGTGTTTCCATAACCCTTTAAGACTGGTGGTGTTTCCATAACTCTTTAATAAGACTGGTGGTGTTTCCATAACTCTTTAATAAGACTGGTGGTGTTTCCATAACCCTTTAAGACCGGTGGTGTTTCCATAACCCTTTAAGACTGGTGGTGTTTCCATAACTCTTTAATAAGACTGGTGGTGTTTCCATAACTCTTTAATAAGACTGGTGGTGTTTCCATAACTCTTTAATGAGACTGGTGGTGTTTCCATAACCCTTTAAGACTGGTGGTGTTTCCAATCCCTTTAAGACTGGTGGTGTTTCCATAACTCTTTAAGACTGGTGGCCTCTATTAGGTCTTTGCTGGGAGAAACCCACCAAAGGGATATGTTAAGGGAGACTTAAAGGGAAATATTGTACTCCCACAAAAAATGCTGCTTGCTTGCCTTGCAGTCAAGGGCTGTACATTCGCGTAGACATGATGTGACTACCCCTATATGTCTTAAATATAAATATGTTAATGTTCAAGGTCTATCTATGTCACCAAAGCCCCATATACTACCCACCATTGTGACCTGTAAGCTCTCGTTGGCTGGCCCTCGCTTCATACTCGTCGCCAAACCCACTGGCTCCATGTCATCTACAAGACCCTGCTAGGTAAAGTCTCCCCTTATCTCAGCTCGCTGGTCACCATAGCATCTCCCACCTGTAGCACACGCTCCAGCAGGTATATCTCTCTAGTCACCCCCAAAACCAATTCTTTCTTTGGCCGCCTCTCCTTCCAGTTCTCTGCTGCCAATGACTGGAACGAACTACAAAAATCTCTGAAACTGGAAACACTTATCTCCCTCACTAGCTTTAAGCACCAACTGTCAGAGCAGCTCACAGATTACTGCACCTGTACATAGCCCACCTATAATTTAGCCCAAACAACTACATCTTTCCCTACTGTATTTAATTGATTTATTTATTTTGCTCCTTTGCACCCCATTATTTTTATTTCTACTTTGCACATTCTTCCATTGCAAAACTACCATTCCAGTGTTTTACTTGCTATATTGTATTTACTTTGCCACCATGGCCTTTTTTGCCTTTACCTCCCTTCTCACCTCATTTGCTCACATTGTATATAGACTTCTTTATACTGTATTATTGACTGTATGTTTGTTTTACTCCATGTGTAACTCTGTGTCGTTGTATCTGTCGAACTGCTTTGCTTTATCTTGGCCAGGTCGCAATTGTAAATGAGAACTTGTTCTCAACTTGCCTACCTGGTTAAATAAAGGTGAAATATATATTTTTTTAAATCTTCAAAGCCTTACAGATAACCAATAACAACTGAAATCTTGAATTAAGTTTTAGGACGGCAATTTAATTCCCTTAATTATCATTTATAGCCAACACGTTCCGGGGAAAGATCCTTTTGTCAAAGCACGATTGCAACTCTTGAGGCAAACAAAAGATTACATTACATCTCAAACGATCAGCAACAACCATCCAAGGTCATGCTGTCACTTTATACAAGGGGCACCTGGTGTACTTGGCTCAGTTTCTTTCATAAGGGATTTATTTTCGATGCAAACTGAACCCAAGTACACTGCCCCACTAGGAAAGTATCCCTGCTCGTTGACCGAGAGTTCACACAGCCCCTCAGCCAGACCGGTGTTGTCCTGCCTGTCTAACAAGATCTGTCTTTGACAGCTGTGGAGATGTATCTGTTGTTACCATGTAGGGAATGTATCGTTGCTGAACAGCAAAGTTGCCCTGAGATTGGGATCTATGTGTTCTCAGCTTTCCTAGCGGGGTCAACGAGATTAGAGGGAAAAGGTCCAGGCCAGGGCAGCAATTACTCTTAAGTGGTTAAGAGTGTTGGACCAGTAACCTAAAGGTCGCTGGTTTGAATCCCAAATCAGACTAGGTGAAAAAAAATTGGGTCGATGTGCCCTTGAGCAAGGCACCCTTAACCCTAATTGCTCCTGTAAGTCGCTCTGGATAAATCAAGTCAAGCTGAACAGTAGGAGTTGCAATGTATTTTTTTTGCACAGTAACTGCACTGGTGTAAAACGACACGTACGGAGATCATTCAAATGTCCACCGGAAATAAAGTGCTGAGTTCTCAGTCGGAGTCAGATCACAAAGTCCCCCCCCCCAATTGGTAATTACCACCAAGGGTTATGAAGGGAGAATGTCAAAGTGGTGTAGTAGGTAAATACCAGTGCAGCCCTTTAAACAGATACAGACAGCGTGGTACCAGGAGGCACCACAGCAGGTGTTGCTCCGAATACGTCCAACTGTTTCAGATTCAAATGAAAGACAAACATTACAGGCACCCCTGTTGACTGATGCTGATCTGCCGAAGCTTTCCCACCTCCACATCACACAGGCAGACAGAGGACTCAGATACGATACCGCCCATGCAGACCTGTTTCAGGGAGATAACCATCCTTTTCATCACTGTGCCAGGTGGCTTGAGATGCTGTATTTCATTTCAGCTTTGGTATACATATGTATTCCTTTTATTCCCATCGTTTTGACTTTCACCAATGAAGATCTATGAGATATATATATATATTTTTTTAACACACAAAAAACTCATTTTTCAAACACCTACATAGGTGTGACAAGCTTCTCCATGTAAACATTAATCATGTGCAGTGCGTAAATACAGCAATATTGCAAGAGAGGACATGATATGTTATGAATAATAGTACAGCTGAGGGATGTCGTTAGTATGGTAACCATAGAGATAAAACAGGAGATTGGTATTCCAGTCCTATCTGACATGCTAATAGGTCCACCGTTTTAGTTCTGAAAAGCCAAGCCATCTACTGTAAGAACACCAGTCATGGTGGTACTTTGTCCAGCATCAACATGCCACACAAAAATAAATATATATGTGAGGGATGGTGGAATCACTTTTCATGTGAAAGGAATACTGTAGAGAAGCAATATTATAAGATATATGTATTTCATCTGTCAGCAGCATACCATCCCAGCATACCACTGCTGGCTTTTTTCTGAAGCTAAGCAGGGATGGTCCTGGTCAGTTCCTGGATGGGAGACCAGATGCTGTTGGAGGGCCAGTAGGAGGCACTCTTTCCTCTGGTCTAAAAAAAATATCCCACTACCCCAGAGCAGTGATTGGGGACACTGCCCTGTGTTGGGTGCTGTCTTTCGGATGGGACGTTAAATGGGTGTCCTGACTCTCTGAGATCATTAAAGATCCCATGGCACTTATTGTAAGAGTAGAGGTGTTAACCCCGGTGTCCTGGCTAAATTCCCAATCTGGCCCTCGTACCATCACGGTCACCTAATAATCCCCAGTTTACAATTGGCTCATTCATCCCCCTCCTCTCCCCTGTAACTATTCCCCAGGTCGTTGCTGCAAATGAGAACGTGTTCTCAGTCAACTTACCTGGTAAAATAATGGATAAATAAATAAAATAAAATATAGCTAATTTTAAAAAATAAAAAAGAAGAAAGAAAGATAGTTGCTAGCTGGATAAATGATCCGAATTATATTCATTTTAAAAAATCGTTCTTAGTTAGCTAATTAAGTAAAATAACTTCTTAATTAATGAGATGGCCAACATTATCCCTAAAATAGTTATTGTCAATTAAATAATGTTATTATTGTGTATATTACCAGCAGATGGCGATGTTGGACCGTGCTTGACTTCACTGCAACTTTTGAAATGGGCTACCAGTAGACATATGTAAAACAGTGTTATGTCTATGGTTGGAACTAGAGAGCCCACCAGCTTAGTCTATGGTACTCTAAAGTAACATAAAACAAGTGCAAACCTTGCATTTTTGTGAACACTTCCACTGCCTATTTCGAGGGATGACATTTTGCTTATTGTCATTTGAACTACACTGATAAAAAACATGCAAAATATAAAGTGTTGGTCCCATGTTTGATGAGCTGAAATAAAACATCCCAGAAATTTTTCCTACACACAAAAATATTGTTTCTTTCAAATTTAGGGCTCAAATTTGTTTACATCCCTGTTAGTGAGCGTTTCTTTTTTGCCAAGATAATCCATCCACCTGACATGTGTGGTATATCAAGAAGCGGATTAAACTAAATGGTCATTACACAGATGTACCTTATGCTGGGTACTGGCCACTCTAAATATGCAGTTTTGCCACACGACACAATGCCACAGATGTCTCAAGTTTTGAGGGAGCGTACAATTGGCATGCTGACTGCAGGAATGTCCACCAGAGCTGTTTCCAGAGAATGAAATATTAATATCTCTAGCATAAGCTGCCTCCAATGTTGTTTTAGAGAATTTGGCAGTATGTCTAACCAGCCTGACAACCGCAGACCAGGTGTAACCACGCCAGCCCCGGACCTCCACATTCACCTTCTTCACCTGCGGGATCGTCTGAGACCAGCCACCCGGACAGCTGATGAAACTGAGGAGTATTTCTATCTGTAATATAGCCCTTTTGTGGGGAAAAACTCCAAATTCTGATTGGCTGGGCCTGGCTCCCAAGTGGGTGGGCCTATGCCTACCCATGGCTGCACCCTTAGATTAGGGCCTAATGAATACATTTTAATTGACTGATTTCCTTATAGGAACTGTAAAAATAGTTTAAATTGTTACATGTTGACTTTATATTTTTGTTCGATGTACAAACAGAGTTGATTGGGGAAACAACAGAGGGAACCATCTCCTTAGGATACCATCTCATCAAAATGCTGGGATGACCTCCCACTGGCCTGGGAACGTGCATACAGAATACTGCAGCGGGGAACAATTAACAACAGAACATAATCAGACTAATTAGGCCCACAAGGTCTCCAGGATGTTCAGCCTCTACTTCTCTACAGCGGAGGGGGTGGGAAGCCTTACTCCCTCTCTCTCCACTCAATGAGAGATAGTTCATCATGGACTATTGATGAGGGAAGGAGAAGCGACATGATCTTATGAGAAAAGTAAATGGTATTTGTGTTCAGTGTAGCCAGCGGGCATTGCCCAGAGCTGTATGATCTAGATCTGGTTAAAGGGTGTAGTCTGTAGTAAAACAGACATACAGTCCCCACTTAGTAGTCCTCCCTCTTTTCCAGCAGATAATAGAGCTCAATCCAATTTATCCAAAGTGATGAGCAGGGAACATCAGCAGAAATGGTATTGATGTGGCAGTCAGAGTGTGAGAGCAAGAATGAAGTTTGGAGCTTCCGCGGATTGTAGTGTTGACTTGAAAATGAGAGCCCGGCAACAGGGGGGGGCTTCATGGAGCTGATAGCAGGTGGGGGCTTCATGGAGCTGGTCGCAGGGGGCTTCATGGAGCTGGTAGCAGGGGGGGCTTCATGGAGATGGTAGCAGGGGGGCTTCATGGAGCTGGTAGCAGGGGGGCTTCATGGAGCTGGTAGCAGGGGGCTTCATGGAGCTGGTAGCAGGGGGGCTTCATGGAGCTGGTAGCAGGGGGCTTCATGGAGCTGGTAGCAGGGGGCTTCATGGAGCTGGTAGCAGGGGGGCTTCATGGAGCTGGTAGCAGGGGGGCTTCATGGAGCTGGTAGCAGGGGGGCTTCATGGAGCTGGTAGCAGGGGGGCTTCATGGAGCTGGTAGCAAGGGGGCTTCATGGAGCTGGTAGCAGGGGGCTTCATGGAGCTAGGAGCAGGGGGGGGCTTCATGGAGCTGGGAACAGGGGGATTCATGGAGCTGGTAGCAGGGGGCTTCATGGAGCTGGTAGCAGGGGGGCTTCATGGAGCTGGTAGCAGGGGGGCTTCATGGAGCTGGTAGCAGGGGGCTTCATGGAGCTAGGAGCAGGGGGGGGCTTCATGGAGCTGGGAACAGGGGTGATTCATGGAGCTGGTAGCAGGGGGGCTTCATGGAGCTGGGAGCAGGGGGCTTCATGGAGCTAGGAGCAGGGGGGCTTCATGGAGCTGGGAACAGGGGGATTCATGGAGCTGGTAGCAGGGGGCTTCATGGAGCTGGGAGCAGGGGGGCTTAATGGAGATGGTGGCAGGGGGGCTTAATGGAGCTGGTAGCAGGGGGCTTCATGGAACTGGTAGCAGAAGGGGCTTCATGGAGCTGGTAGCAGAAGGGGCTTCATGGAGCTGGGAGCAGGGGGGCTACATGGAGCTGGGAGCAGAGGGGGCTACATGGAGATGGTAGCAGGGGGGCTTCATGGAGATGGTGGCAGGGGGGCTACATGGAGCTGGTAGCAGGGGGGGGGCTTCATGGAGCTTGCTTGAATAGCAGGGTGAGTCATTTATACTGTATTCCAGAACTTTCAAAAACTGGGGTTTGAATGTTTTCACCAATTGACCTTACATTTAGCCCATCCTGGCGTGCTTTAAAACATGGTATGACCTTTGACCTACTCAGTTGACCTCGATGTAATTTCCAACAGAAAAGGCATGCCCTATACAGGAAGTACAGAGCCTATAGAAAGTCTACACCTGTTCAACTTTTTGCAGATTTTGTTGCGTTACAAAGGCAGTTAACCCAATGTTCCTAGGCCCTCATTATTAATAACATTTTGTCCTTAACTGACCTGCCTAGTTAAAAAAATGTTTTAAATAGACCAATTGTGTACCAAAAAATTATGTTGTGTTTAATATGTATATGGGTGTTTTGAATTCATTCTCACCTTTAGAAAGCGCTGTCCATTTCATTGTGTTAGGCTTTGAAACAACATCCACAACTACCATGTTTTCCATTCAGTTTCAACCTGTTGTTGAACTTCATTCTTCAAATTGATCAATCAGTTTTAAAAGCATGATTCTGTCTTGATGATGTGTTTGGTGTGATTTTCGATTGCAAGGTGTTTAGAGGGACTGAGTACCAGGCCATTAGGATTTGATGGTCATTACGTAAAAACAATGCATGTCCAGAGTGAATAGACTTTGGTGAATCATGGTCACGTGGCATTTTGACTGCTGACTCATGACTGCCGGCGCGGTGGTAATAAGGTCACCACTACAGCCCCAGGGCTGACCATCCATTAGATCAAATTGGTAGTTTTAACCATGTTTTGAAGATATACCGAGTTTGTTTACATTGTTTGAACAATGGAGTAAAATAATGTTGGGTTCTCCTAGGGTATGACAGTTGAACTAAGCGCCTGAGGCAGTTATATTCTTCAAGAATCAATGGCTATATGCAGTGTAATTTATTTTAAAGTCCATGGGTTTCCTACCACCAATTCCGGATTGGCCCTTTAACGATTACAATGATATGTAGCTGAAATGAAAAGAGACCTGAGCCATTAACGAACCAGATAAGCAGAGACAGGGGTTGTTTGGGCCACATTGATTTGATGTAAGAAATGGGCCGGTCAATATGCATACACTAATGAGGAGGGGCCTTAAAGATTTATAAAGACTTTATACGTCTTGGCAGAGGGGGACGGCTGGCTTTAATGAAACTGTCAAGGGCACTGAGACCCAGATGAGATTTCCCAACGCAATATTAACGGCAGCCCTCAACCGGCGCTCATGCCAAATATAATTACACTAGCATTGCCTAGACCTGAGTCCCCACTGGATCGACTCAGTCCCGTTGCTTTCCTTTCCTCTGCACTGCGGTGCATTGGGTGCATATTCACCAACCTGTCACTCTATTCTTTCTCAAATGTCCGTTCTGAGGTGACGTTTTCAATGGATGGAACATGGGCAAATACCATCAAATACCATCGAATACCATCAAATACCATCAAATGCCATCAAATACCATCAAATGCCATCAAATACCATCAAATACCATCAAATGCCATCAAATACCATCAAATACCATCAAATGCCATCAAATACCATCAAATGCCATCAAATACCATCAAATACCATCAAATGCCATCAAATACCATCAAATACCATCAAATGCCATCAAATACCATCAAATACCATCGAATGCCATCAAATACCATCAAATACCATCAAATACCATCGAATACCATCGAATACCATCGAATACCATCGAATACCATCAAATACCATCAAATACCATCGAATACCATCGAATACCATCGAATACCATCAAATACCATCAAATGCCATCAAATACCATCAAATACCATCAAATACCATCAAATACCATCAAATACCATCAAATACCATCGAATGCCATCAAATACCATCAAATACCATCAAATGCCATTGAATGCCATCAAATACCATCAAATACCATCAAATGCCATCAAATACCATCAAATACCATCAAATACCATCAGGGGAACAAAGCAAAGGGGGGGTAGCAGTCGGTGAGGCAGCTGGACATGTGATGATGAAACTAATTGAACCCCCCCCCCCTCCACCCTCCTCGCTTCATCTGGAAGATGGAGTCTAACCAAATACCCCATTAAACTCGGCAGTGTGAATTGGTCCAAGAGGCCAGTGAATCAAACAAAAAGCAGGGCCAAGTTGCACGAAGCTCCCAGAGTCTTCTCCTTCATGGGCTTCCTTTCATGGTCTCTTTACCCCAATGCCCTTAATCAGCGGCTCCATCATCACAATGCTCACATTTCACAGAGACAATGGCCACGGCCCACAGTCTCTTCTAAAGCCTCAGACGCTAGTTAAAGCAAACACAGACCTCTACTGATTGGCTACGACAGGTCCCCTTTGAGCTAGCTTTTTAAGATCCATACATGTCCACAAAATGCCGACAGGTCCGGTATTGATTCTCATACATTATGCATACTGTACATAACAATGAGTCAGATGAAAACAAGTTGTTCTGCGCATGGAAACTAGCTACAGAAATGGCTTTAAACTTACAACTGAAGGCATTGGCTTTGTGAAAGACATTTGAGTCATTTCAGTTCACGGCTCACGGCATTTTCCATTACGTTCTTCATTTGACTTTAGCATGACCAGATCAATCAGCCGAATGAATAGGATGCCCTAACACAAGGGAGGGGAAGAAATCCACTCAATATGTCAAACATCTGGAATAGATCATGCATATAGTAAATGCCAAACGTGCCTTTTGTAGAGAGAATAGAGCAAAACAAATAAAGGAGAAGAAAAACATGAAACTTCCTTCTGATACAAACGTTTTTTAAGTCATTTTCTCGTCTGGCAGGAATGTGTAAATGTGGCTAATTTGTGATTTTTCTCCTTGCTGGGTTCACATTATAACAAAGCTTACCTTCCCATCTGTTCTGTTTCCAACCAGTCCCTAATAACTTTTCTCCACCAATAAAATAAAACCAACTTCTCTGGCCATTTCTATTCATTTTCAGGAAGCCAGTTTCAGTTTATTATAGGGCACAAGTGAGTGCATCTGGCATATGCCAAGTCTAATTCTTCTGTGTCTCAATTTACTGCAAAGTTAAGTACTATCATCAATTAAAGTTATTCAATTATAAGTAAAATGAATACGAAAACAAACATTTGCATATTTGAGTATCGCTATGTGACAGGGGGAAAAAAAAGGACATTTTCCTCAAACAAGTTGACGTTTTAGATGGAACGCATCAAAGCCTCACATTCAACTTGGTAGAAAGAGTAAACATACGGCAATATGTCTGGTGTATCCAGTGGGTTATTACTACTTAATAACCTGTTCGATAGTCTGTTGCTAGTCTATTAGTGTGCTTATTGCAGCATATCCCTACCAGCCTGGGAGTTGATATTCTATTTTACTGAATCCAGTAAGGGATTCTAGTCTGCAGATTTCTGGAGACGTCCTTTGTAAAAGCCAAACCTGATAACAAAACCCTGCATTTGTGTTTCTACCTCGAGCTGCCTCGTTGCTTTGCATATGAATGTTTACCACAATAAGCCTGTGAGTGTATCTGCATTCTGTTTATGAGATTAAATGAAACTGCCTGTGACTCTGTGTTGTCAAATCAAATCAACAAATTTGGTCACATACACATGGTTAGCAGATGTTAATGTGAGTGTAGCGAAATGCTTGTGCTTCTAGTTCTAGTTCCGCAATAATATCTAACAAGTAATCTAACAAATTCACAACGACTACCTTATACACACCAATGTAAAGGGATGAATAAGAATATGTACATCTAAATATATATGATGAGCGATGGCCGTCCGGCATAGGCAAGATAGATGGTATAGAATACAATATAGATGGTATAGAATACAATTTAAAAATATAAGATGAGTAATGTAGGGTGGTTGTTGTCCTTGATTGTCTTTTTGGCCGTCCTGCGACATCTGTAGGTGTCCTGGAAGGCAGGTAGTTTGCCCCCAGTGATGCGTTGTGCCGACCTCACTACCCGCTGGAGTTTTAGATGACTAGCCAAATTTCTTCAGCCTCCTGAGGTTGAAGAGGTGCTGTAGCTCCTTCTTCACCACACTGTCAGTGTGGGTGGACCATTTCAGTTTGTCTGTGATGTGTATACCGAGGAACTTAAAACTTTCCACCTTCTCCACTACTGTGCATCTATAAAAGTTTGTGAGGGTTTTAGGTGACAAGCCAACTTTCTTCAGCCTCCTGAGGTTGAAGAGGTGCTGTAGCTCCTTCTTCACCGAGCTGTCAGCGTGGGTGGACCATTTCAGTTTGTCCGTGATGTGTACGCCGAGGCAATTAAAACTTCCAACTTTTCCACCACTGTCCCTTCGATGTGGATAGGGGGGTGCTCCCTTTGCTGTTTCCTGAAGTCCACGATCAGCTCCTTTGTTTTGTTGATGTTGAGTGAGAGTGTATTTTCCTGACACCACACTCCGAGGGCCCTCACCTCCTCCCTGTAGGCTGTCTCATCGTTGTTGGTAATCAAGCCTACCACTGTAGTGTTGTCTTCAAACTTGATGCTTGAGTTGGAGGCCTGCATGGTCATGGGTGAACAGAAGGTACAGGAGAGGACTGAGAACGCACCCTTGTGGGGCCCCAGTGTTGAGGATCAGCAGAGTGGAGATGTTGTTTCCTACCTTCCTACCTTCTGAGGGCGGCCCGTCAAGATCCAGGACCCAGTTGCACAGGGCGGGGACAAGACCCAGGGTCTCTAGCTTAATGATGAGTTTGGAAGGTACTATGGTGTTGAATGCTGATCTGTAGTCAATGAACATCATTCTTACATAGGTATTCCTCTTGTACAGATGGGATAGGGCAGTGTGCAGTGTGATGGCGGTTGCCTCTTCTGTGAACCTATTGGAGCGGTAAGCTAATTGGAGTGGGTCTACGGTATCAGGTAGGGTTGAGATGATATGATCCTTGACTAGTTTCTCAAAGCACTTCATGATGATAGTCATTTAGTTCATGTACCTTAGCTTTCTTGGGTACAGGAACAATGGTGGCCATCTTGAAACATGTGGGGACAGCAAACAGGGATAGGGATTGATTGAATATGTCCGTGAACACACCAGCCAGCTGGTCAGCTCATGCTCTGAGGACGCTGCTAGGGATGCCATCTGGGCCGCCTGCCTTGCGAGGGTTAACACGTTTAAATGTTTTACTCACGTCGGCCACGGAGAGCCCACAGTCTTTGGTAGCGGGCCGTGTCAGTGGCACTGTATTGTCCTCAAAGTGTGCAAATAAGTTGTTTAATGTGTCTGGGAACAAGACGTTTTTCTTTTTGTAATCCTTGATTGTCTGTAGACCCTGCCACATATGTCTTGTGTTTGAGCCATTGAATTGCGACTCTACTTGTCTCTATACTGACACTTGTTTAATTGCCTTGCAGAGGGAATAACTACACTGTTTGTATTCAGTCACGTTTCCAGTCGCCTTGCCATGATTAAATGTGGTGGTTCGCGCTTTCAGTTTTGCGGGAATGCTGCCGTCAATTCACAGCTTCTGGTTAGGGAAGGTTTTAATAGTCACAGTAGGTACAATATCTCCAATGCACTTCCTAATAAAGCAATATTTAAGCATGGAATGCGATTGGTCAGACCAGCATACAATAACCAGGTGATTCATGAAGCTGTCTATTACTATGTGTTGAACTAGGTGAGTAATGGTTGCCCCTACCATCCATGCCAGGACATCCATACCAGACCTATCTATATAAGGTCCCACAGTTGACAGTGCATGTCAGAGCAAAAACCAAGTCATGAGGTTGAAGGAATTGTCCATTGAGCTCAGAGACAGGATTGTGTTGAGGCACACATCTGGGGAATGGTATCAGCATTGACAGTACCCAATAACACATTGGCCTCCATCATTCTTAAATGGAAGAAGTTTGGAAACAGCAAGACTCTTCCTAGAGCTGGCCGCCCGGCCAAACTGAGTAATCAGGGGAGAAGGTCCTTGGTCAGGGAGATGACCAAGAACCTAATGGTCACTCTGACAGAGCTCCAGGGTTTCTCTGTGGAGATGGGAGAAACTTCCTGAAGGACAACCATCTCTGTAGAATTCCACCAATCAGGCATTTATGGTAGAGTAGCCAGACAGAAGCCACTCCTCAGTAAAAGGCACATGATAGCCCGCTTGGAGTTTGCCAAAAGGCACCTGAAGGACTCAGACCATGAGAAACAAGATTCTCCAGTCTGATGAAACCAAGATTGAACTCTTTGGCCTGAATGCCAAATGTCACGTCTGGAGGAAACCTGGCACAATCCTTATGGTGAAGCATGGTGGTGGCATCATCATTCAGCAGCAGGGACTGGGAGACTAGTCAGGATTGAGGGAAAGATGACCGGAGCAAAGTACAGAGATATCCTTGATGAAAACCTCAGGACCTAAGACAGGACAACAACCCTAAGCACACAGCCAAGACAATGCAGGAGTGGCTTTGGGACAAGTCTCTGAATGTCCTTGAGCGGCCCAGCCAGAGCCTGGATTTTTACCTGATCAAACATCTCTGGAGAGACCTGAAAATAGCTGTGCAGCGACGCTCCCCTTCCAACCTGACAGAGCTTGACAGAATCTGCAGAGAAGAATGGGAGAAACTCCCCAAATATAGGTGTGCCAGGCTTGTAGCATCATACCCAAGCAGACTCGAAGCTGTACTCGCTGCCAAATGTACTTCAACAAAGTACTGAGTAATGGTTCTGAATACTTATGATGTGATATTTCCATTTTTTATTTGTAATAAATTTGCAAACATTATAAAAACTTGTTTTTTGCTTTGTCATAATGGGGCATTGTGATGTCATTATGGGGTATTGTGTGTAGAATGATTAAAAACAATTCAATCCATTTTACAATGAGGCTATAACGTAACATCTTTAAAAAAATCAAGGGGTCTGAATAGTTTACGAATGCACTGTAAGGTTTGAAATATAGGCCTAAGTTAAGGTTTCGAGACTGAACAGGATGCGCTCATTCCTCCAGACGTGACATAAATGTACATCTTGATGGTGGTTATAAAAGGCTGCTATACTAAGTCTTCTAATAATGATGACATTACTGATTATTATAATTATGATCATAATAATAACAAGATCAAGGAAAGGCAGGGTTATTATTATTGTTATTTTTTTAAATAAATATCATTTCTGACAAATTGGAACAGTGTAAAGAAAACTAACTAAATAAATGATAATGATAATAATAACAGAGATAATAGTGTAACGGAATAAAGTGTAAAGCCTTTATTAAAGCATGGCAAATATTAAAAACAGATGTGTTTTCTGCATAACTAACGTAGGAGAAAGCACATTTGTAATAAACTATTTTTGACGCACTGTTGTGCTTACATAATATAACCATATATAACATCAGTAGCAGGTCTTAGACTGATAAACTGTGCCATCCCCCATGGCCACCACAATGTATCAGTCCAGTCAGACAGGCACGAATCAGACAGGTGTCTTGTACAGCAGCATACCACCCTGCATCTCACTGATGGCTTGGCTTTGAAGCTAAGCAGGGTTAGTCCTGGTCAATTCCTGGTTGGGAGACCAGCAGTAGTAGCGTTGGAGGGCCAGTAGGATGCACTTTTTGGTCTGAAAAAAATATTTGGGACATTGCCCTGTGTAGAGTGCTGTCTTTCAGATGTGACATTAAACAGATCTCCTGACTCTCTGTGGTCTCTAAAGCACTTGTCGTAAGAGTAGGTGTGTTAACCCCGGTGTCCTGGCTATATTCCCAATCTGGCCCTCATAGCATCATTGCCGCCTAATCATCCCCATCCTACAATTGGCTCATTCATCCTACCCTGTAACTATCCCCAGATTGTTGCTGTAAATGAGAACGTGTTCTCAATCAACTTACCTGGTAAAATAAAGGATAAATATACTGTGATGTATTCTTTGCTACTGATTTACTAAAGAAATCTCAGTCAAAAAACAGCCTGTCGACCAGTTGACTCAAATGGGGTCAACCTCAGATGTAAGCTAATCAGCACCTATGACAATTATGTCATGTTTTTAGAACCTGTCCCACCCAACCATGAATCAGTTTACCAGGAATCAGTTTACCAGGAATCAGTTTACCAGGAATCAGTTTACCAGGAATCAGTTAACCACGAATCAGTTAACCAGGAATCAGTTAACCAGGAATCAGTTAACCAGGAATCAGTTTACCAGGAATCAGTTTGCCATGAATAAGTTTACCAGGAATCATTTTTCCAGGAATCAGTTTTCCAGGAATCCGTTTACCAGGAATCAGTTTACCAGGAATCAGTTTTCCATGAATCAGTTTACCGGGAATCAGTTTACCGGGAATCAATTTACCGGGAATAAGTTTACCAGGAATCAGTTTACCAGGAATCAGTTTACCAGGAATCCGTTTTCCAGGAATCAGTTTACCGGGAATCAGTTTACCAGGAATCAGTTTTCCAGGATTCCGTTTACCAGGAATCCATTTACCAGGAATCAGTTTTCCAGGATTCTGTTTACCAGGAATCAGTTTTCCAGGAATCAGCACTGCTCAATCCAGTTTTTAAACACTTATCAATTACATTTGCTTTTGAATCAAGCACCTTTAAAACAAAACCATGTTCTAATTGCCAGATGAAAGAAAGATGTTTTTGGATTCAGTCATCCGTCTCCAATGAAATAATAATAACAGGTATGTCCAATATTGACTAATGGAAATAATGAAGGGGTGCTTGTTGATGCATGCAAATGACAAAAATAGCGAAATTGCCGAGCAGGGGATTGTGCCTCCGCCGAGAGTGTCTATATATCTGTAACGAGGGTAGTTTTTTCCCCTTTAAAAAAAATCTGTTCCCCCCCCTCCCCCCACACACAGATGGCAATGCTCTTAGAGGGGGACTGCCAAGGTTAATGATACTGAAGAATTAGTTAGATTGATGCGTAATTACAATGATTGATAGAATCAAAGAGTAAGATTGTCTAAAGTCCATTAGACGCAGCTCATCTCCGACACTTGTTGTCGACGCTGTGATGTGACGTGTGGTGGACCGGATCTGACTCTTTCTCCTCTAGTTTTCATTTCCACTACATTCTATGCTACTGCTATTTATGTTAGGATTACATGGCAAATTAATCTCAAAGAATATCCCAGATGGATAGACTTAATTAAGGGAGGTAATAGTGTAAACTGGGAAGATTTACTCGCGTCAGGATGTGTGTTTATCTCAGGCAACAAGAGGAAAGTAAAATTGCACCTTCACTGAAAATAAATGGGCAGGATTATATTAATATGTACAGTAGGTGTATGATGCGCACAACATCAACCAATGTCAATGTAGATTTAAATATCACTCTAGATTCCCTAAACCTTCTTCCCTAAACTGGCTGAAATCTTGTATGTTAAGCACAATTTCTCTGCTCTAACTACCCAGTGAGTCAGCGGTTTTATGTTTGCCCAATATATTGATGTATTAATGAAATTATTAACTGGAGAAATTAGGACATCTCATTCCTGCATCCCATGAACAATGTTTAATAAAAAATACAAATAAAAACGTTTTTACATCATTTGGAATGAAAGCCGAGTGTAGTTGATGTGCTAAACTGATCTTGGTGGTCTCAAGTATAATGTCATTTGTAATCGTAAATACATTGTTTTAAATAAGAACTTAAACAGACTGCTAAAGCAGTTTCTCTTCTTCTTCTTCATTCCTTCAAGACACCATCATCTTCTTTTGACATGGCTGTTCATTCTGTCTCTTCTCTTTCTCGCTCACCGGGGAGTCACAATTGGCAACCTCATATTAGCAATATTGCCTTCGCTCCTCTGTCTGTCCGCCTCTCTTTCGATCTCTCCTTACCCCTTTCCTCCCAGCAGTCTTCCCCATATATATATATATATATCTCTTTCCATAGGTGCCTCTGGGGCCAGAGTGGTGCCAAAATTATCCCTCTCGCCCTTCTAATTTCCTTAAATTTGTGGCTAGAGTCAAATACTTTCTGTGACACACATCAGAGTCAAATATTTTCTATAGAACAAATTTCACGACAGGATAGGCAACCGAAATGAATAATTCATGTATGTGATTAATATTAAACAGGAGAGAGGAAAATGTTGTCAAGCAATAAACATTTGAGAACAACTACGGCTGAATTATTATCCCTACTCTTTCACAAATAATAGTTGAATAAGACATGGGAGAGATGACGAATTTTGGCAAAGATATTTATTTATAGACTAATAGAAAAATCAGTAGCGGATTTAGGTACGGGTGGCACGGGGGCGCCCCCGTGTGTGGGCGGGGGAGGGCGCTGAAGGGGGGGTTCGCCCAGGGCACCATACAAGCTAGAACCGCCACATACACTTGAAACGAATAGCCAACCTGAAAACCGTAGACAAAAAAATGCGTTCTGCTACTAAAATCAGTGAAATGTAGGCTAAACTGACAAAGAAGTGAAGAGAAGAAATCTCAACCTGATTTCTACAAGCATGTCGCAGCAATGAAGAACGCGAAGGGGGAGAGAATTCTGGCAGGGGGGAGATTTTTGGCACAACACCGGCGCCAGAACGAATCTGTGGGAGGGGCATTTGATTTCCATAGGTGGTCACGGTTTTTTTTCACGGGAAGAAGTGGATATACTGTTTCATCAGAAGTATATATACTGTAATAATTAAGTGGATATATTGTAATAATTAAGTGGTCAATAAATGGTGTTTGTGGAGGGCCTTTGTTACAACTATGAACCAGAAAGAATCGGTGTTGGAACCCGGTATAAGCTTATTTTTCTAACGACAAAATTACAAAAATAAATACCCCAACCACCTAACGCACTCAGCAAGACCCATGGTCAAATGACAAAAAAAAACATCAGTAGCCTAAACATCTTTACAAGGGCCAAGTGTGCTTGATAGTGAAAATCATCACAAAAAAAAGCAATAATGGCATCATGAATATAAGTGTTGATATGACAGCAGTCAAAAAGTCCATGAACAGGTAGAGCATGTCCATGTCACATAGCCTGAACAACAACAGCTGTTTAGTGCGTCGCTGATTTAGTTTCTTGCTTGAGGTGTAGGGCCTGCTCCCTCAGAGGTGACAGCTTGTGCTGATAATAGCTTGTATCGTTTTTCACTGGCTTGTTCTATTCCAAATGTGACGTCATCTCTCCTGTGTCCCTGTTCGATTTGGTGGTGGCGTGGGCACCTGCTCAGCGCGCACAGTTCTATCCATTTGTGCACTTATTCTTTGTCGATGTAGGTTCGGGATCAGAAGAACACTCAGATATGTCATCAGGATTCATTTCTTCTCAACCATCGGAGCCGTTCTGATTCAGATTTTATAGTTCGTCTTGGTCTGTTTGCCATTATAAATGACGCTCTCGTTGTGTAGTCCAGGGAGCCCAGAGTAGACTGCCAGAGTGCATTACATAGCAATTAGAATTACAATGGTTCAATACAATACATGGCCTGTTCTTCAGTCACAATTCATGATTCCCCTCGCTCACAAACTCATCCATTCTCCCTCCATCTCTTCCCCTCGCTCACAAACTCATCCATTCTCCCCCATCTCTTCCCCTCGCTCACAAACTCATCCATTCTCCCCCATCTCTTCCCCTTGCTCACAAACTCATCCATTCTCCCCCATCTCTTCCCCTTGCTCACAAACTCATCCATTCTTCCTCATCATACTTTAGTCTACTTAATTTATTTATTCTGTTATTATATGTGTGATATTAGTTTCAGTATAGTTTACATTTACTTTCGAGGCAATTATCGGGGTGATTTTTCAACTGTGCATGACACATATCGGGAGAATGAGGGGAGCAGGCGCCACTGTCGAGGGGCAACGAAGAAAACCATATAAAAAATTGCCATGCCCTCCTAAAACTGTCTGTAACACCAGTTCTGTTTGTGATAGAATGGTTCTAGCAATGACAGTGTGTATTGTTGACTTATATTTGAAAAGTAATGGACAGGGGGGTGGCATGACTTTAAATACATGTTAGTAATTTAATTTAGACAGAGAGGCGCTGTTTCACTTGCTCGGATGCTTTATCTGACAATGATGGGTCTGATCTGTCTGTGCCCATTTCGGTCAAATAAATTACCAACATTTAAATATTTTATTTGGACGGGCAAGGAGGTACACACTAAAAAGAAAAGGAGTTTTCTTTAGGGGTTCTTCAAATTGAAACTGTGGGGGAACCCATATAAGTTTATCAAAGAACCCTTTAAAAGGATTCTTCATAGAACATCTTTTAATGGATCCTCGAATAACCTTTTGGGGTTCTTTTGGAGTTAAGTGCCTGCACCTGCTGTCCTTTCAAGTTCAAATCCAAAATTTTCAATTGGGCAGTTAGGTTCCTACAAGAACCCCCACCAGCTGAGGAGGTTCCTCGATGACCCCACCTCCTATTGGGTTCTTGGAATAACTTTTTGGGGGCAATTTTCAGTTCCAAGAACCCTAAAGTTCTTCAAAGAACTTTCAGGTTCTTAGAAGAACCCTTGTTGAACCCCTCATTTTTTTAGTGTACGGTAGGGCCAACCCTGGGTAACTCCCAAGGATAGGTACAGTAAGTGGTTCCCCTCTAATAGCACATCAGACCAGTCCTCGGCAGGACAAATGAACCACAGGATCCACCGGTCTGCTTGACATAATTTGTAACGCAATCACCTTCGGACCTAGTTGCATCATTCATCGCAAATCCAAGAAAAGGCCAAACAACTTGTTGAAGCCTGAACGATCATGTGAGAGTGATGGAGTTTTCTGAATAATATACTCCTGCTACCTGACTAACCCAATCTCTTTGCCAAGCGATGGGGTCTGGGAGGAAGCCCCTTGCTATTGTGCCAGATGCTAAAGGGTGTTTTCCTTCTGGAAACACTGCAGCCACATTGATAATGCAAAAAAAGGAGAGTTGAAAAAAATGGTACCACTCTGACTCACCACTGAACCTTGCTGTTGCCCGGACTGTGTAATAAATCTGTAGTAAGTTCTGCTAAGGTAATACTTTTCTCAGCCATAATAACTGGTTTGTGTTAAGGTGCACTGCATTCCACCCAGAATATGTGAATATAGCTGCAAAAGATTTCCGGAAAACCAAAGGACTTTATTGAAAACTTCCCAGAAATGTGCAACTCGACCTGTAAACGAACATCAGGATCTGTCAAATCATTAAGCAGATCTACATTTAAAGACAGAACCCTAGAGAGTAACTTCTGTCAGCAAGCAGATCTACATTTAAAGACAGAACCCTAGAGAGTAACTTCTGTCAGTAAGCAGATCTACATTTAAAGACAGAACCCTAGAGAGTAACTTCTGTCAGTAAGCAGATCTACATTTAAAGACAGAACCCTAGAGAGTAACATCTGTCAGTAAGCAGATCTACATTTAAGGACAGAACCCTAGAGAGTAACTTCTGTCAGTAAGCAGATCTAGATTTAAAGACAGAACCCTA
The DNA here is from genome assembly GCF_021184085.1 of Oncorhynchus gorbuscha. NCBI lineage: Eukaryota > Metazoa > Chordata > Actinopteri > Salmoniformes > Salmonidae > Oncorhynchus > Oncorhynchus gorbuscha. The sequence goes on along the minus strand of NC_060184.1, from coordinate 77,640,067 downwards.
GAGAGTAACTTCTGTCAGTAAGCAGATCTACATTTAAAGACAGAACCCTAGAGAGTAACTTCTGTCAGTAAGCAGATCTACATTTAAAGACAGAACCCTAGAGAGTAACTTCTGTCAGTAAGCAGATCTACATTTAAAGACAGAACCCTAGAGAGTAACTTCTGTCAGTAAGCAGATCTACATTTAAAGACAGAACCCTAGAGAGTAACTTCTGCCCAGGCCAGCACTCAACAAAAGATTACTTTCCACTTAAGTCGAAGAGAAGTTCAACGTTTTATAGGGTCTTGTTCCGAGACATATTTTTCTGCCCTGTATGTTATGTGTTGTATTTTCAGGAACATCTCGTTCCAACGTGCAAATACCACTTGAAGGATTCACAGAGTACAATTTATCGTCTCATCTGTTATTTACAAGGCAAGTCCCACACAGACTCGTAAAACCACACTGCAGTCTATGAGTCAAAGCAGCCATTTTGGAAAATTTGAGAAAATGAAACATTTAGAAATTTGAGAAAATGTCAGGTTTTCTGCCAACGACCACATTTCCTCACCATTTGTTCTCAAGTCATAAAAACAGAGTTCATACTGTGCTTGTTGAATTGACCACCATGAATTCTGCATGTACAGCTACGACTACTGTATTGTATGTGCTGTGCATAGAGGTAGCAAACATAATTCTCATCTACCTACGTTGGCCTATGCCAGATCAAGGATCAGTGCAAGTCAGTAAACACAGAGCTTTGTTTTACCACCTCTGACGGTGTATCTTGTGTTTTACATGATGTATTTTGTGTTGTTGATATTTTACCCCCCCGTTTTCTCCCACAATGTTTGATATTGTCTCATCGCTGCAACTCTCCAACGGGCTTGGGAGGTGAAGGTCGAGTCATGCTTCCTACGAAACATGACCCACCAAACCTCACTCCTTGAACACTCGCCCGAGTTAACCCGGAAGCCAGTCGCATCAATGTTGCAGAGGAAACACCGTTCAACTGACGACCGAAGTCAGCCTACAGACACCCGATCCGCCACAATGAGTCGCTAGAGCTCGATGAGCCATGTTAAACCCCCCCCCCCCCTTGGGAACAAACCCGGGTCTGCAGTGCGGCACCACAGCGCCACTCGGGAGGCTGTCCCATTATTCTATAGCAGAACAGAAAAGGTGAGATGAGGCACGGGCCCATGTTATTAGGTCTCTGCTGCTCTGATAATGAATCTTAAAACCAGACTTGACAGTGAGCTGTACCTCTCTGCCCCGCCAGGGCCATGTTCCAATTATTTAGAAAGTGTCTATGCTGCCTCCTATTGTAGTGGAATTAAATCATCATAAACTGCAATCAATATTCTTCCAACAGTGAAATGTCCCGACGTGATAAATGATACACTTTGATTCATAATTTTACTTCAGGTTGGTATTATCATTTGCAAATGAGTTGTCCATATTCATAACGTTTTCTCATATAGATTGATTATTGCTGGGATACAATTGTTTCCTCGGGGATAACCGGACCATCATAACAGCAGAAGTGTTTTTTTAAATCCCTGAAATAAAGTACCTATGGGCTCTGCCTCCAGGGCTCTTGTTACGAAATACATCAACTGAGGCATTACATAGCTGGGAGACGTGAATGAAAACGAACGAATATTCATTCAATTTTTTCTCCTCTTCAGTATTATCATGCGCCCCATAGGATGAAACCAGGGTTAGGAGTTCACTCTTTGATTTATCTCAAGTGGGCAGACCGGAGACCGAGGCGGGCGGCGGCCGCGGTGCAGGAGGGAAATTACCTAATGAGAATGCCCCTCTGCGTCGGGTGTAAATGATGGCTACCGTGATTTGCCGTGATTTCGGCGAGGGGGGGGGACAGGTGGGCGGGGTTGGTGGTGGTTGGGGGCGGGTGGTGACTAGACGTGCGTTCATCCGTTCTGTGGTCAGGCAGGCGGGTTCGACTGATGGGCTTTTTGTTCTACTGGTGGTCCTTTCCCCCTCATTAACCAGAGGGCTGACGGCCTGACGCCGAGACAGACTCCCACAATCTGATGTCTGATGGGACGAGGTCTATTAGCTTGGCAGATGATCGTATCGATGTTTCCACTGACAAGATGTAGGAGCCTGCTATCTTGCTGCCTACATGGGACATTGGATCGGCCAGAACTGTATTACCATTAGACCAACTGGCTACACTAAGGGCTTTTTAATCACCTCTCTCTCTCTTCTGTCCTCACAAAGAAAAATGGAGATCACAAAACCTGGGAACCATGCTTTCGCTCATTTGCTGATTAAGTTTGTAAATGTAACACTCAAGTAGTTCAACGTGGTCTTAAATGTTTCATATATGACACGTCGACTGCAAGTTGATATTCACATAGGCCTACGTTAGTATTTTACATCACGGGCAGTGAAAGTCTCAATTCCAACAGAGCCAACGCACCTTCTCAATTACAACCGGGTGTTATAGGACACTAGATTGTTACAATGTCATGAACTGCCAAACCCCAGTTGATTAGAACGATTAAGAAGTATGACTCTATAAAGAGAAGGAACTGGAACCACCAGGCAATAGCATCCTCCTCCCTCCCTCCCACCCAGCCAGCGTTGCCTAGGTGATTGCATATTACAACCTGCGGGTTTAAAAGATAACATACTGAAATAACACGCCGACCTCGTACACTGAGTTACCTGTGACATCCCCCAAAGTGTCACTTCAAATATGGCACAATTAAAATAATCATGGGGAGCAGCTCAGCTTGGTGACCGTTTCTATTTATTGTTTTGACTGAACAGATAACATGAAGCTACTGTAAGGGTTCTCCTTCACCACCTTCAGGGCCTCTCCTCTCAGATATACTGTAATTACCTACTGTAAGGTTCTCCTTCACCACCTTCAGGGCCTCTCCTCTCAGATATACTGTAATTACCTACTGTAAGGGTTCTCATTCACCACCTTCAGTTATGGCACTAGGGAACAATGGGGATATGAGTTACAGCACTAGGGAACAATGGGGATATGAGTTACAGCACTAGGGAACAATGGGGATATGAGTTACAGCACTAGGGAACAATGGGGATATGAGTTACGGCACTAGGGAACAATGGGGATATGAGTTACGGCACTAGGGAACAATGGGGATATGAGTTACGGCACTAGGGAACAATGGGGATATGAGTTACGGCACTAGGGAACAATGGGGATATGAGTTACGGCACTAGGGAACAATGGGGATTTGAGTTACAGCACTAGGGAACAATGGGGATGTCACGCCTTGGTCATTGTATTTTGTGTTTTTGTTATATGTTCGGGTAGGCCAGGGTGTGACATGGGTTTATATGTTGTTTTCGTATTGGGGTTTGTATTATTTGGGATCGCGGCTGATTAGGGGTGTTGTTAGGCTTGGCTGCCTGAGGCGATTCTCAATCAGAGGCAGGTGCTTATCGTTGTCTCTGATTGGGAACCGTATTTAGGGAGCCATAGTTTCGCTTTGTATTTTGTGGGTGTTTGTTCCTGTCTTTGTGTAGTTTCACCAGATAGGCTGTAATAGGTTTCACGTTCCGTTCTGTTGTTTTTGTATTTAGTATTCAGTTATTTCATGTACCGCGATTCATTTCATTAAAGTCATAAGTAACCAACACGCTGCATTTCGGTCCGACTCTCTTTCTTCAACAGACGAACGCCGTTACAGGGGATTTGAGTTACAGCACTAGGGAACAATGGGGATATGAGTTACAGCGCTAGGGAACAATGGGGATATGAGTTACAGCACTAGGGAACAATGGGGATATGAGTTGCAGCGCTAGGGAACAATGGGGATATGAGTTACGGCACTAGGGAACAATGGGGTAAAGAGTTACGGCACCTGGGAACAATGGGGATATGAGTTACGGCACTAGGGAACAATGGGATATGAGTTACGGCACTAGGGAACAATGGGGATATGAGTTACGGCACTAGGGAACAATGGGGATATGAGTTACGGCACTAGGGAACAATGGGGATATGAGTTACGGCACTAGGGAACAATGGGGATATGAGTTACGGCACTAGGGAACAATGGGGATATAAGTTACAGCACTAGGGAACAATGGGGATATAAGTTACAGCACTAGGGAACAATGGGGATATAAGTTACAGCACTAGGGAACAATGGGGATATAAGTTACGGCACTAGGGAACAATGGGGATATAAGTTACAGCACTAGTGAACAATGGGGATGTAAGTTACAGCACTAGGGAACAATGGGGATATAAGTTACAGCACTAGGGAACAATGGGGATATAAGTTACAGCACTAGGGAACAATGGGGATATAAGTTACAGCACTAGGGAACAATGGGGATATAAGTTACAGCACTAGTGAACAATGGGGATGTAAGTTACAGCACTAGGGAACAATGGGGATATAAGTTACAGCACTAGGGAACAATGGGGATATAAGTTACAGCACTAGGGAACAATGGGGATATAAGTTACAGCACTAGGGAACAATGGGGATATAAATTACAGCACTAGGGAACAATGGGGATATAAGTTACAGCACTAGGGAACAATGGGGATTTAAGTTACAGCACTAGGGAACAATGGGGATATAAGTTACAGCACTAGGGAACAATGGGGATATAAGTTACAGCACTAGGGAACAATGGGGATATGAGTTACAGCACTAGGGAACAATGGGGATTTGAGTTACGGCACTAGGGAACAATATTTATGTCCAAGAGAAGAGTGGGAAGAGGTAGAGAGAGAGTGCTAGTCATTTATCAGGTGGAGTTTCAGTCCCTGGGCAGAGCTTTTTAAGGACACGGAGCATCTGTCAGTATCATAAACCTCCTGTGGTGGTCTCCGGCACCGGCCCATCAACAGATCACGTGTTTGCAACTGAAATGATGTACAGCTTGTTCTGGCTTGTTCTCCACGGAGTGGTCTGAAGACAGAGACCCCCTCCACGGTGTGGTCTGAAGACAGATCCCCCTCCACGGTGTGGTCTGAAGACAGATCCCGCTCCACGGTGTGGTCTGAAGACAGATCCCCCTCCACGGTGTGGTTTGAATCCTCTACCCCCAGTGTCTCTAATGATGATCAAACAGGTTGTGGCGGTGGGTACATGCCCCCTGCCCATGTGATTTCCATGCCAAACAAATTATTCTTACGCGGGAGTGTGAAATGATTAATTCAGGGAGAGACGTGCTCACTCACCCTGAGCTGAGAGAGGAGGGAGAGGATATGAAGGGGGAGATGTTTCCATTGTGATAGTATATGTGTGTTATTGCGTGTATGCGGTGTGTGTATGTGTGTGTGTGTGTGCGTGTGTGTGTGTGTATGTGCGTGTGTGTGCGTGAGTGTTTACATGCGTGTGTGTAACAGTAAAATATGAGCCGGTGGCGGCACTGAGAGACCCGAGTGTGACAGACAGACAGACAGACAGACAGACAGACAGACAGACAGACAGACAGACAGACAGACAGACAGACAGACAGACAGACAGACAGACAGACAGACAGACAGACAGACAGACAGACAGACAGACAGACAGACAGACAGACAGACAGACAGACAGACAGACAGACAGACAGAGTGAAAGAGACAGACAGACAGACAGACAGACAGACAGACAGAGAGAGAGAGAGAGAGAGAGAGACAGCACATGAGTGATGGATATGTGTGTGCATGAAACGTGTGTGACTTGTGTGTCTGCTGCTGTAAAGCAGTGACCCACAGCTCTTTGATATACTCCTGATGTCACGTCGCCAGAACACCTTTCAATGCTCGTCTCCACTGATGTGTCAGATGAGAAATACAGATGTAGCATCTAAATTTGCTACAGCAGAAAAATTGTCTGCAGAAACGGGACATTTTAATTATTATGTGGATTATAATTAAATAGATTTTTTTTAGGGGTTGATAGATGTTTCGGATGGGAAAATTACAAACTTCAGAAGCCTTTTTAAACCTTAAATACACTACAAGTTAAAAAGTGAACCTACAACAGGGTAATCAAATTACGATCCTTCATTTGTATGGTCCTCTACAATGCAAGGTGCATCCCAGTAAGTGGACATGAACCAAAAGTCGCTTCCCTTGGGTACTATAATGTAGGGTCAACATCTGTAGGGTGCAACATCCACTGTTAATGGCCATTGTCTTTAACACAATTAGGATGCAGTAGCTCAACTTTGCCACAATCGAAACTATTCCTTAGATTTTCCTGTGACATCAGACTCTCTCTGTGTGTGTGTGTGTGTGTGTGTGTGTGTGTGTGTGTGTGTGTGTGTGTGTGTGTGTGTGTGTGTGTGTGTGTGTGTGTGTGTGTGTGTGTGTGTGTGTGTGTGTGTGTGTGTGTGTGTGTGTGTGTGTGTGTGTGTGTGTGTGTGTGTGTGTGTGTGTGTGTGTGTGTGTGTGTGTGCGTGTGTGCGTGTGTGCGTGTGTGTGTTTCTCGTATTACCCATGGTGACTGGGGTTGAGAGCTGAGATTAATGGGTGTAGGTGACAGTCAGGTTCCTGATGTGGGTGACTTTGACAAAACACACAAAGCCCAGATGCCGGCTCAAGCTGCCGCGATTGGCCACCAAGGCTCATTTACTCACCCCAATCCACATTGTGTTCATTAGCCTTTCACACTGCACAGTCTTTTCCGTCCGACACTGACACAGCCTAGGCCTAAGGGAATCACATGCCTTTATGAATTCAAGAGCTTAACAAAACTCTTCTTTTTTTTTGGACACAATTATTCTTATTCTAGTTCCTTGTTGTAGTGGAATCGGCAAAGCTATGCTGAGACTCTCAGAGATGAGATGCCATACGAACCCATCAGAAGAAATCTGATTTAATCAAAGGAAACTAATCTAATGAAAATGTCTCATCTCTTACTAGAACCCCTCGAGACGTCATGATATTTGAGGCTCTGGACTCATAGATCTAAGGAGACGTCGCAAAATAAGACTCTCAACGAGCACCAACAGTCAATTAGAAGTCACTGTTATGATCCAAACTGTTTATCTACTGTAACATGATCATGTATTATTAATGTCATTACCACCCACCACTGCGACCTGTACACTCTCGTCTGCTGGACCTCGCTACATATTCATCGCCAGACCCACTGGCTCCAGGTCATCTATAAATCTTTGCTAGGTAAAGCTCCGCCTTATCTCAGCTCACTGGTCACCATAACAACTCCCACCCGCAGCACTCGCTCCAGCAGGTATATCTCACTGGTCATCCCCAACACCTCCTTTGGCCGCCTTTCCTTCCAGTTCTCTGCTGCTAATGACCAGAGCGAATTACAAAAACAATTTGCTGAAGTTGGAGACTTATATCTCCCTCACTAACTTTAAGCATCAGCTATCTGAGCAGCTAACCGATCGATGCAGCTGTACACAGCCAGTCTACCTACCTCATTCCCATATTGTTTTTATTTACTTTTTTGCTATTTTGCACACCAGAATTTCTACTTGCACATCATCATCTGCACATCTACCACTCCAGTGTTAATTTGCCAGGCTACAGCAAGACCTGTTCTGTCAACCATGAGTGACTCATTACAAAACTGAGACAGAATAACACACCACAGAGGATTGAACCAACCAATGGGGATGCCTGAGCAGCCTATGAATAGCTAGTTTTTCATCCATCTTCAGCTTTAAAAAGATAATATATATATATATATATATATTATTTTTAACTAAATCTAGTCAAAGTTCATGAATCATGTATACGGATTTGCAGATGTTATCGCAGGTACAGCGTAATGCTTGTTTCTCCAACAGAGTAGTAATACCTAGCAATACAAAACAATACACATGTTTTGATAAAAACAAGCAAGGTCAGAGTCCGGAATATAAATATATATATGTATATAATTGACAGAGAGTCTGTTCTTTTTTCCATTAATAGACACATCCTATGTGTTTTAATCAAATCACATATATGCACTGAGCTTGTCTGTTGCTTTAAGCGAACTGTTTGATGAAATAATTAATTCACACAAATGACTAGAGGGAGCCCGACTGCAATTGATTTTTGATTGTGCCGCCTGGCTCAGACTTGCTGTGCTGTGTTTAAAAAAACAATGACAACGTGTGACTAGCACCTGTTGTCTCTCTGTCCTCCCTGCTGCAGCAGCATCAACAGTGTTCATAGTGTTGCCTCTCTGTCCTCCCTGCTGCAGCGAACACCACAGAACTTCAACAGTGTTTATCTGCGTTTCTGAAGATGTAACATAATTACAGCCATTTCTGACTGAAAAGTTCTGTAACTGAAATCCCTCATTTGTTTAGGAAAGACAGTCCCTATTCCCTCAACCCTTGCTCTCTTTACGTGACACGTGTATGAATCGCATGCATGTGACCAATAGGGCCTGACCTATAGCATATCATAATCACATCAATAAACTCCAAACACTGTGACACGTGACAGTAAAATGGATACAGTGGACGTGACAAATACATTTGAAACAGGGGAATGTTTACTGGTTGCTCAGGAGGTAAAGGGGAAGTCAGATGTGTGGAATAAATTTAACTTGTTGTGGAAAATACTGGAGATCCAAGAAAAAGAAGGTAGAACAATGTTTAGAACAATGTGAACAACACTAAATACATGATAATCGGACCAGAGGGTCTGTTGTAATAAACCTGCGCAATGTTATTACAACACATTATTTCGAATACATTGTAAAAAATAACAACTAAATCTGTATTTTCCAACACTACCCCAGCCAGGTGCAAATTGGGGGAGGCACACAACAAATAAATAGCTTTGCGTCCTTTCCACAATCAATCAGTATGGCAAAAATAATCTCTGCCCAGAGGGCCTTAAAAAAAATTGCAGAGAGAGAAACTAGTGTGGAAGGAGAGTCTCCAGAGAGAGAAACTAGTGTGGAAGGAGAGTCTCCAGAGAGAGAAACTAGTGTGGAAGGAGAGTCTCCAGAGAGAGAAACTAGTGTGGAAGGAGAGTCTCCAGAGAGAGAAACTAGTGTGGAAGGAGAGTCTCCAGAGAGAGAAACTAGTGTGGAAGGAGAGTCTCCAGAGAGAAACTAGTGTGGAAGGAGAGTCTCCAGAGAGAGAAACTAGTGTGGAAGGAGAGTCTCCAGAGAGAGAAACTAGTGTGGAAGGAGAGTCTCCAGAGAGAGAAACTAGTGTGGAAGGAGAGTCTCCACAGAGAGAAACTGTTGTGGAAGGAGAGTCTCCAGAGAGAGAAACTAGTGTGGAAGGAGAGTCTCCAGAGAGAGAAACTAGTGTGGAAGGAGAGTCTCCAGAGAGAAACTAGTGTGGAATGAGAGTCTCCAGACAGAGAAACTAGTGTGGAAGGAGTGTCTTCCACTTTGGAAGATGAAGAATGTTCTGAACATGAGGATCATGTCTCTGTCAATCTCCAGAGAGAGAAACTAGTGTGGAAGGAGAGTCTGACTAGTGTGGAAGGAGTGAGTTGGAAGAAGAGGATGAGATTGACCCTCAGGATTATCCTCTTTGATAACCGAGACACCAGACCAGCTCGGTGGCAGAGAGACAAGCTAGCTGCAATCAGGTCAGTGTGGGAAAAGTGGGTGGACCGCCTCCCCTGTTTTACAACCCTGGGCCCAACATTACTGTTGATGAGCAGTTTATGCCCGTTTAGAAGCCGCTGCCCCTTCAGGCAGTACATACCGTCTAAACCCGCAAAATATGGAATAAGATCTGGGCTGCCTGTGATGCTGCTCCATCATATGCATGGAACTTGTAAGTGTATATGAGGAAGCCAGATGGAGGAGCCCCTGAGAAGAACCAAGGGATGTAGGTTGTCCTGGACGTGACACATGGACTCCATGGCCACGACATCACATGCAATAACTTTTTTACTTATTACAAGCTGGGATAGGAGCTCCTCAAGAGGAAGCTGACAATGGTAAAACAGTACGAAAAAAAAAAACAGGCCAAAGCTCCCACCTCAGCTGTTGAATACACAGAACAGGCCAAAGCTCCCACCTCAGCTGTTGAATACACAGAACAGGCCAAAGCTCCCACCTCAGCTGTTGAATACACAGAACAGGCCAAAGCTCCCACCTCAGCTGTTGAATACACAGAACAGGCCATGCTCCCACCTCAGCTGTTGAATACACAGAACAGGCCAAAGCTCCCACCTCAGCTGTTGAATACACAGAACAGGCAGTGTGGGAAAAGCTCCCACCTCAGCTGTTGAATACACAGAACAGGCCAAAGCTCCCACCTCAGCTGTTGAATACACAGAACAGGCCTGTGATGCTCTCCACCTCTGCTGTTGAATACACAGAACAGGCCAAGGGAAGCTCCCGCAGGGTGGACATCATGCAATACCTTTTACCTCAGCTGTTGAATACACAGAACAGGCCGAAGCTCCCACCTCAGCTGTTGAATACACAGAACAGGCCAAAGCTCCCACCTCAGCTGTTGAATACACAGAACAGACCTATCAAAGTTTGTGTTCATGGCTGACAGGAAACATAAAAAACAGAAATCTTAATGGATTACAATTCCACAATAAGAGGGTTGTGTAACGGCTGTCCTCTTCATCTGAAGAGGAGTAGGAAGGATTGGACCAATATGCAGCGTTGTAAGTGTCCATGTTCATATTTATTAAACTCAGAACACTAAGACCAAAATAACAAAAATAGACCAACACGAAAGTTCTGTCTGGTGCAGACACAGAGACAGAAAACAACCACTCACAAACAAGAGTGGGAAATCAGGCTACCTAAGTATGGTTCTCAATCAGAGACGACGATTGACAGCTGCCTCTGATTGGGAACCATACCAGGCCAAACACATAGAAATATAAACACAAAGACAAAACATAGCATGCCCACCCCAACTCACACCCTGACCAACCGAAAATAGAGACATACAAAAGGAACTGAGGTCAGGACGTGACAGGTTGGACAATTTAGACAAGCTGGTGACTGGCTACAGCTGCAAAAGAAGAACCCTACGCTGGCCACTTGTGATATTCTTCAACATATTGGACATCTGGATGACGTTGAACCCAGATTGGAACAGAGGGCAGCTCCAGAGGAGACAACATATCCCAAAGATCCTCCGCTTCTGCAGCATCAGGAGGAGGATTCAGGAGGAGGATGCTGGTTCCGCCCAACCCACAGAACCAACAACTCCAATACCGGAAGTAAGTGAGGCCTGCTTTACATGTGAGTGAGTGAGTAAGATGTTGGTCAAATTCCTGAACTAAGTGTTTTCATCATTCTAGATTGCAACCGGTAGCAACAAGAAGAAGCACTGCGATGTGTGTGGACCCAAGAAGGACAGGAAGACACAGTACACATGCATCAAGTGGAATAAATACATTTGCAACACACACAATAAAACTCTGTACCTCATGTGGTGTGTAGACCAGCCTTAATTTGTGTTCAATGGGGGCACATTTATCATTTCCATAAAATACTGTATGTAAAATTTGTCTTTCAAATTTGTTCATTTCAAAGCAATAAACATTAATAGTGATGAAAACCTTGTTTCATTTATATTTGTTTAAGATAAACATGATTTATTCCACTCATGTCTTGATTATAATAGATTGTTGTTTACAAAAATCACATGAATAAAACAATCTAACAGAGGAAAATGGCAAATGTTAACCATGTGTGCTGTCTATATTGTTTGTAATTGCTATGTCAACATCAAAGTATTAAGTATGAAGTATTTGTATGTAAATTGATATGGCTGTGTTGTTTTAAAAACCCAATAATGCTGTGAGTCCATCAGACCTGTGAACGTTGGGTGAAAAACAAAAACATGAACAACACACAAGGATTAAAGCAAAACAAAGACTAAAAACAGCCAAATTAGTGAAACTGTAGTTGCGTGAGGCTTGGTTTCTTCACGGAATCTGCAGGCTATTAAAACAACACTCAAACAGGCAACAACAGCAGGATCGGTTTTATTTCTGTAGAGGCACATGTCAAAAATCTCATTCCAAAATCATGGGCATTAATATGGAGTTGGTCCCTCCCCCCTTTGCTACATCATCCTCCACTCTTCTGGGAAAGCTTTACACTAGACATTGGAACATTGATGCAGGGACATTAGTGAGGTCGGACACTGATGTTGGGCAATTAGGCCTGGCTCGCAGTCGACATTTCAATTCAACCAAAAGGTGTTCGATTGGGTTGCGGTCAGGGCTCTGCACAGGCCAGTCAAGTTCTTCCACACCTATCTCGACAAACCATTTCTGTATGGACCTCTCTTTGTGCACTGAGATATTGTCATGGTGAAACAGGAAAGGGCCTTCCCCAAACTGTTGTCACAAAGTTGGAAGCGCAGGATCATCTAGAATGTTATTGTATGCTGGAGCGTTAAAATTCCCCTTCACTGAAACTACGGGACCTGAACCATGAAAAACAGCCCCAGACCATTATTCCTTCTCCACCAAACTTTACAGTTGGCACTATGCAGTCGGCAGGTAGGTTTCTCCTGGCATCCGCCAAACCCAGATTCCTCAGTCGGACTGCCAGATGGTGAAGCGTGATTCATCACTCCAGAGAACGTGTTTCCACTGCCCTAGAGTCCAATGGCGGCCAGGTTTACAGCACTCCAGCCGATGCTTGGCATTGCACATGGTGATTTTAGGCTTGTGTATGGCTGCTCGGACATGGAAACCCATTTTTACGACTAACAGTTCTAGTGCTGACGTTGCCTGCAGAGGCAGTTTGGAACTCGGTAGTGAGTGTTGCACAAGGGAGAGAGAATTTTTATGCTCTACGCACTTCAGAACTCGGTGATCCCGTTCTGTGAGCTTGTGTGGCCTACCACTTCATGGGTGAGCCGGTGTTCATACGAGACATTTCCACTTCGCGATAACAGCACTTACATTTGACCAGGGCAGCTCTAGCATGGAAGAAATTTGACGAACTGACTTGTTGGAAAGTTGGCATCCTATGACGTGGCACGCTGAGAGTCACTGAGCTCTTCAGTACGGGCCATTCTGCTGCCATTGTTTGTCTATGGAGATTGCATGGCTCTGTGCTCAATTTTATACACCTGTCAGCAATGGGTGTAGCTGAAATAGCTGATTGCACAAATTTGAAGGTGTCCATGTATTTTTTACATTTGTTATGAAATAATATTATTTTTATTTGTGTTGCACAATTGTTCTTACATAATATAACCATATACAATTTCAGTAGCAGGTCTTAGCACCATGCACAGCTCCCCAAAACCGATACATCAAAAGCCTAGGCACTACTTTTCTTCTATACGTTTCACATGCCTGCCATATAGGCTGCGTGCCTCTCTTCAGAGGTCATGTATGACAACTCAAATGTAACACTGCCTTGTGGCGGCAGGGTACAGTGCTGTGACGACGGTAGAAGTAGCAGGTGTGGAGGAGTGCTGGAGTGCGAGAACGCAACTCATCAACGTGTGGCGAGTAGAATGCACAATGGCTGCCGAGGAGGAACGGAACACAGGCTTCGCAGTAGTCGAGACACAGAAGGCTTCAGCTCTTGTCCTTTGTCATAGAAACTGAGTTCTACTACTGTTCTCAGGAACTGCTGGGGTAGTCGACAAGTCTCGTGTTACTAACTCTGAAGAGGAGGAAGAGGCCTTCATTAGTTGGTATGGTGGTCATCCTTAGTGTCTAGCCAAAAGCTTGCAGATACAGTGCGGGAAGGCTATTCAACATGATGAGATTATTATGGATAAGCAAGATTGTTTTTATTTGTCAAACGGCAGCCAAGCATCGTTGATCATGTCACCAGAATCAAATGCTTGATATCTATTGGAAAGGAGCATCAAGATACTTCAATAGTAAATATACTTCAATATAAATATACTGCAATAGTAAATATACTTCAATAGTAAATATACTTCAATATAAATATACTTCAATATAAATATACTGCAATAGTAAATATACTTCAATATAAATTTACTTCAATATAAATATACTTCAATAGTAAATATACTTCAATAGTAAATATACTTCAATATAAATATACTGCAATAGTAAATATACTTCAATATAAATATACTGCAATAGTAAATATACTTCAATAGTAAATATACTTCAATATAAATATACTTCAATATAAATATACTGCAATAGGGCATATACTTCAATATAAATTTACTTCAATATAAATATACTGCAATAGGGCATATACTTCAATATAAATTTACTTCAATATAAATATACTTCAATAGTAAATATACTTCAATAGTAAATATACTTCAATACAAATATACTGCAATAGTAAATATACTACAATATAAATATACTGCAATAGTAAATATACTTCAATAGTAAATAAACTTCAATATCAATATACTGCAATAGTAAATATACTTCAATAGTAAATATACTTCAATATAAATATACCTCAATAGTAAATATACTTCAATATAAATATACTTCAATATAAATATACTGCAATAGTAAATATACTTCAATAGTAAATATACTTCAATAGTAAATATACTTCAATATAAATATACTTCAATATAAATATACTTCATATAAATAAACTGCAATAGTAAATATATTTCAATATAAATATACTTCAATATAAATATACTGCAATAGTAAATATACCTCAATATAAATATACTGCAATAGTAAATATACTTCAATATAAATATACTTCAATATAAATATACTGCAATAGTAAATATACTTCAATATAAATATACTGCAATAGTAAATATACTTCAATATAAATATACTGCAATAGTAAATATACTTCAATATAAATATACTGCAATAGTAAATATACTTCAATATAAATATACTTCAATATAAATACACTTCAATATAAATATACTTCAATAGTAAATATACTTCAATAATTTACTTCGATATATTGTTTATTGTAGCAGCATTTGGTATTAAGGTGTTTCTACTGTAATTTCTTGCATAATACATTTTGATTTTACCTACACAAAAAGATCCCACCATGTCGAAAGAACAAAATTGTATGTCGACATTTATGAAATTGAAACCAATTTAGTTTTGTGCTTTTCCACAAAACTATTTGTGGAAAAGCAAGACACTGAAGACGAGAAGACGAGAAGACGAGAAGACGAAGACGAGAAGACGAATTTCGGATTTTGCGGTCATGGGCTTATATGGGCTTTTCAGCTACACTTTGTCCCCAAGGTATTTGTGCACATACCATACTCTTTCGTCTTGACTCTCTCAAAGACAGAGAAATATATGAAAAGTAGTTCACTTAAATGTTATTATTTTCAGAGATGCTATACTGCCGAGTGGGAACACTCAAGTTCAGGCAGCAGGCATTTAAATGTAAAGTCATTGAGACCGAATAGAGGGTGAAGTCTTTCATCCTTTGATCAGCGGCGGAAGTATTTTGTCAGGGAATATTCTGTTCCTCAGTCTTCAGTTTGACTCGTCTTCTTTAGAAGAGTAGGTTGGTGATATGTGATGTTCAATTTATGCAGGGAGAATGATGCAATGGAGTTGGTTGACATGAAGCCTATACAACTAGTACCGGCAACCCTCTTGCTAAACATGGAACTCTGTTCTGGTCCAGAATGAGTGGATAAAATCTCTCCCAGCTTATATTGCAAAACATTTGTCATTACATACAACGAGAAAGCTGAGAGAGAGCCGAGAGACTTCCATGAGGAGAGAGAGAGACTGAAGCCAACAGTTTGCATATTTCTTAAAAACAAATGTCAACCCAGAAATGTTCATACTGCCCCCTGGTGGTCACTAGTGGTAGCACCATGGGACGGTGGACATGCCCAGAGCTCAGAAAGAGACAGCTGCTCTAGTTAACTGACAGTGTTTCGGGAAGCAGCCAGTCAGTTTCCCCCCAGGCCCGAGCCATCCTGCCGTGGGTTTCCACTGTGACACGGTCTACTTCGGTGGCCCCCACTCCTCCCCCTTAAACTCCCCCACTTTGATGTCATGTGCAATTGAAAGATATAGATTACGTGGAAGCGTTTCTTATTTTTTTCCGCAGCCAATTACTGAAGGTTAACAGCCTGGTGGAGAAGAGGGGAAGAAGTGAGAGAAATAGGTGAGGAAGAGGGAGAAAGAAAGAGAAAGGAAGAGGGCAGGAAGAGGGAGATAGAGAGCTTCTCAATAAGCTCTCTATCTGGTGAAAATAACAGTAGGCAACAACAGAGGATCAGAATCATTATGATTCATCCATTTCCACCATTGTTTCACAGCCTGTCTGCTGCTCTTGAGTTGAGTGTCCAGAGATGTCATTTCTTTGAGGCTCCTCTTGAAAACCAAAGAAGAAGTAGTAAAGTGAGGATCAAGTGCTAAATCATCATACCCCACCGTCATACAGGGTATCAGACTCTCTAATCATCATACCCCACCATCATGCAGCGTATCAGACTATCATCATACCCCACCGTCATACAGGGTATCAGACTATCATCATACCCCACTGTCATACAGGGTATCAGACTATCATCATACCCCACCGTCATACAGGGTATCAGACTATCATCATACCCCACCGTCATACAGGGTATCAGACTATCATCATACCCCACCGTCATACAGGGTATCAGACTATCATCATACCCCACCGTCATACAGGGTATCAGACTATCATCATACCCCACCGTCATACAGGGTATCAGACTATCATCATACCCCACCATCATACAGGGTATCAGACTATCATCATACCCCACCGTCATACAGGGTATCAGACTATCATCATACCCCACCGTCATACAGGGTATCAGACTATCATCATACCCCACCGTCATACAGCGTATCAGACTATCATCATACCCCACCGTCATACAGGGTATCAGACTATCATCATACCAGTCCACCGTCATACAGGTATCAGACTATCATCATACCCCACCGACTATCATCATACCCCACCATCATACAGCGTATCAGACTATCATCATACCCCACCGTCATACAGGGTATCAGACTATCATCATACCCCACCATCATACAGCGTATCAGACTATCATCATACCCCATCATACAGGTATCAGACTATCATCATACCCCACCATCATACAGCGTCAGACTATCATCATACCCCACCGTCATACAGGGTATCAGACTATCATCATACCCCACCGTCATACAGCGTATCAGACTATCATCATACCCCACCGTCATACAGGGTATCAGACTATCATCATACCCCACCGTCATACAGCGTATCAGACTATCATCATACCCCACCGTCATACAGGGTATCAGACTATCATCATACCCCACCGTCATACAGGGTATCAGACTATCATCATACCCCACCTCAGGGTATCAGACTATCATCATACCCCACCGTCATACAGCGTATCAGACTATCATCATACCCCAGCATCATACAGGGTATCAGACAATCATACCCCACCGTCATACAGGGTATCAGACTATCATCATACCCCACCGTCATACAGGGTATCAGACTATCATCATACCCCACCGTCATACAGCGTATCAGACTATCATCATACCCCACCGTCATACAGCGTATCAGACTATCATCATACCCCAGCATCATACAGCGTATCAGACTATCATCATACCCCACCATCATACAGCGTATTAGACTATCATCATACCCCAGCATCATACAGGGTATCAGACTATCATCATACCCCACCATCATACAGGGTATCAGACTTCATCATACACCTTACACGTATCAGACTATTTACCCCACCGTCATACAATCAGTCATCATCACCGTCATACAGCGTAAAAATCATACCCCACCGTCATACAGGGTATCAGACTATCTAATCATTACCCCACCATCAACAGTGGTCAGACTATCATCATACCCCACCGTCTTACAGGGTATCAGACTATCTAATCATCATACCCCACCATCATACAGCGTATCAGACTATCATCATACCCCACCATCATACAGGGTATCAGACTCTCTAATCATCATACCCCAGCATCATACAGCGTATCAGACTTTGAGTCACGCATCATGAAGTTGCCATCAGATCAAGGCCATTTACCTGTGTGCCACCGGTGTAGGTTGAAACCTCTCATTTACCCATTCTGTCTCATCTCTGTGTTCATTGCTGCTGAGACAGACGCTAGCGTGAGGGGAATATTTAATCCTCCCGATGGCTCAATAGAGAACAAATAAGAGCCGTTTTAACATTCATCTGGCACCACTTCAGAATAAGTGGCCATTGCTCATGGACGACTGTGTGATTATAACACTTTACTCTTTTGGAAAAGAGTACATCACGGTTGGTGTAAAAACATTTTAGAGAGTCACAACATATCTTATGCCAGAAGAAAGTGGTGATTTCTGTTCAGTTTAGTCAAGGAATGACAGCGAGAGAATTAATTGAGACTGACAACAAACTAAATCCCATTCAGGCAGAAATGTGTCCCCATTTTGTTCTCTCATCCAAAATGGATGGACACTGCAAGGTCTGGAACATACTGTTCATTTTAAAGCATCCAAAATGGATGGACACTGCAAGGTCTGGAACATACTGTTCATTTTAAAGCATCCAAAATGGATGGACACTGCAAGGTCTGGAACATACTGTTCATTTTAAAGCATCCAAAATGGATGGACACTGCAAGGTCTGGAACATACTGTTCATTTTAAAGCATCCAAAATGGATGGACACTGCAAGGTCTGGAACATACTGTTCATTTTAAAGCATCCAAAATGGATGGACACTGCAAGGTCTGGAACATACTGTTCATTTTAAAGCATCCAAAATGGATGGACACTGCAAGGTCTGGAACATACTGTTCATTTTAAAGCAACCAAAATGCAAACTATTTCCATTCAATCACTGCATTGGTGGCAGCATTGAGATCCCTGCATGTCTCCCTGTCCTATGTTGGAGATGTTCCCCTGTTCACATTGGGATTTGTACACAGGTTGATAGAGAGTGAGAATAATAGCGTAGCGCCCCCTGCATGCAGCTGTACCAAAGGGTTGGTGGTTCAAGCCCAGCTACGTGTTTCGCTCGCCTCAATCATTTCAGATAGATATATATATATACGCCTGGGTCAACGACAAGTCCTGTTTTTGATGTGACTACACAGCCCCAAATAGGAGTGTAATGATGACTGTTACCACCAGATGTCAGTTTAGACCGGGTCTATTTTCTTCACTGGGCTGTAGCTTCCCAAAATATACCACCATTGGAATCTCATTCAAATCACTACCAAGGCATATAATAAGCATTCTAATATCCAGTATCCTGGCTTATTTATAAAGATTAAAACCTTTCTAGGTCATTATAATGAAATCAAATCTCCTTAGTGGAATGTTAAATGTCTTTCTGAGAAATATTATTAAGATGTCGATGAGAACCTAGAGAACGCAGAATACATTGTAAGGAAAGGGGAGATACCGAGTCAGTTGTATAACTGAATGCATTAAACTGCAATGTGTCTTCCGCATTTAACCCAACCCCTCTGAATCAGAGAGGTGCTGGGGGGGGGGGGGCTGCCATAATCACTGGCGGGGGGCTGCCATAATGCCATAATCACTCAGGGAACAGTTAGGTAGAACAACAGATATTTACTTCAGTAAAACATTTAACTATAGTATATACTACAATATTTTATTTGCATATACCCTGCCCATTCCCCTCCCCCATATCCAAATTTGTGCCACTCATAAGTGAGAAAGTGAGAAAACATATGTGAGAAAACTACAATAACTTGCAAGTAGAGACCATATAGTATAATTTTTGTTGCGGTTTTCTCGGCCAAATTGGCTTACTTTGAAAATGATGTCACGGGTGAAAATGTATTGGTGTCTGATTTTTGGGTTACTTCTAAATAGCACTGCTGTCGCCATGGGATTTCTCTTAAAATATATATATATATTTCACTGTAGCCTGCTGCTGCTGCTGACTATCAGTGAGCAGGTTGTTACTGAGTGAGGGGGTGAATTAATGAATGAATGGTAGGAAGGGCCAGTGTGTGTGTTGAGAGCACTGGTTGAGAAAGTGCTGCAGCAGAGGCAGCTGAGGTAAGGAGACAGTGTAGCACACCCGCAGCAGCTGAGTTAAGGAGACAGTGTAGCACGCCCGCAGCAGCTGAGTTAAGGAGACAGTGTAGCACGCCCGCAGCGGCTGAGTTAAGGAGACAGTGTAGCACCGCCGCACATCGTGACAACTTTTCACCAGTTGTAGGTAGGCTATTTAGATTGGTCATTATGGAGACACCCTTTTTCCATAAAACATATTACCACGCTAGAACTGATATAACATCTACAAAGCATTGGAAAAGGACTTGAGGTGTACTAGAGGTCTTTAGATAAATTCGCTCAGAAGTCGTTTAACCTGTTAAGACTCTAGGGGCAGTATTTCATTTTTGTATAAAAAGACGTGCCCGTTTTTAGCGCAATATTTTGTCACGAAAAGATGCTCGACTATGCTTGGAATTGATAGTTTTGGAAAGAAGACACTCTGACGTTTCCAGAACTGCAAAGATTTTCACTGTGAGTGCCTTAGAACAAAACCTACAGGCAAAACCAAGATGTTTGAGCGACCAGGAAATCAACAGGATTTCTGATGGCACGTTTTCCATGATCGCCTTATATGGCTGTGAATGCGACAGGAATGAACGGACACTTCCTATCGTTTCCCCAAGGTGTCTGCAGCATTGTAACGTATTTGTAGGCATATCATTGGAAGATTGACCATAAGAGACTACATTTACCAGGGGTCCCGCACGGTGTCTGTGTGGAAATTGGTGCGCAAAAGTCACCTACCAGTATTTTTCCATCCGAATCTGAGAACAATGCAGGCTTCCAGGAATGGCATTTCAATGAAGAGATATATGACAAAACACCTTGAGAATGGATTCAAACAACGTTTTCCATGTTTCAGTCGATATTATGGAGTTAATTCGGAAAAAGTTTGACGTGTAGGTGACTGAATTTTCGGTTAGTTTCGGTAGCCAAATGCATAGTAACAAACGGAACGTTGTGTCCTACACAAGCATCTTTCAGGAAAAACTGGACATCTGCTATGTAACTGAGAGTCTCCTCATTGAAACATCTGAAGTTCTTCAAAGGTAAATTATTTTATTTGATCCCTTTGCTGGTTTTTGTGAATATGTTGCGTGCTAAATGCTAACGCTAAATGCTAAGCTAGCTATCACCACTCTTACACAAATTATTGATTTTCTCTGGTTCTAAAGCATATTTTGAAAATCTGAGACGACAGGATTGTTAAGAAAAGGATAAGCTTGAGAACAGGCATATTTATTTCATTTCATTTGCGATTTTTAGAAATCGCTAACGTTGCATTATGGTAATGAGCTTGAGGCTATGATTACGCGACCGAATGCGGTGTGGGTCGGCCTAAGAGGTTAAAGTAAACTGCATTCAAATGTTGACTTTTCTTATGGATAAACATATCTAGCGAAGGGTTTTACTCATGCTCAGTTCTAATGCCCCGTGTACACTAGAACGCAGTGGTGCACCGTGAAACACCGCTTCCCATTCATTTTCAATGGAAGGAAAGTGGTGAGAAGCGGTTAGGGCGGGACTGTCGGGCGGCCCGAACGTGAAGTGGGAGGCGGTGAAAAAGTTCAACATTTTCCAACTTTTGTCAAATCACCAGCGGCGACCGCTGGACATTGACCAATCATATCAAGTGGTTCCCATGATGAATTTGACGCTACGAGACCCAACGCTGGAGACTTTCTTCAGCAAAGATGGCTGACAAAAACAAATGTAAGTAAAGGTAAGTCATTAGAACGGCACAATGAATCATGCAAAACATTTACAGTTGAGAGGAATATGTAAATAAATGTAGAGACAAACAATTATGCATACTTTTTTGTCATAAATTTCATTTTAACGGAAATCTCTATTTAGCAAGCTAGCTGACTAGCTAACATTAGATAGCTAGCTGGCTAGAATTATGGGTGTTGTGACATGAGTATGAAATTGTAATTCTGGTTGTTTAATGTTTTAGGGACTCCTGAAACAACCAGCAAACCAGGCTGTCGTTGTAACGCCGTTCTGCGTTTGTCAAAAGAGAGTCGGACCGAAATGCAGCGTAGTGGTTACTCATGTCTTTAATGAAGAGATCGCGATACATGAAATAACTTATACATATACAAAAACAACAAATGGAACGTGAAACCTATTACAGCCTATCTGGTGAAAATACACAGAGACAGGAACAATCACCCACGAAATACAAAGCAAAACCAGGCTACCTAAATACGGTTCCCAATCAGAGACAACGAGAATCACCTGACTCTGATTGAGAACCGCCTCAGGCAGCCAAGCCTATACAACACCCCTACTCAGCCGCAATCCCAATAATACAAAAACCCCAATACGAAATACAACAACATAAACCCATGTCACACCCTGGCCTGACCAAATAATATAACGAAAACACAAAATACAATGACCAAGGCGTGACAGTCGTCTCGTTAAACAGTGGATGTAAAGAATCTAGCTATTTAAAGCATTTACTGCAAATTCAATGTACAATTTTGGAAGCTTGCCTTGCTGATATTTGCCATACAATGTAGCTGAAGTAACGTAACTATTTGCTTGCTTATTGTACAGTAGAGGATAAAAATACCTGTATGCCTGTGGATGTGTAGCTAGCTATGTAGCCGATCTGCGAATGGACCATAAAACGTTTGGTAAACATATTAGTTCAGAACATAGCTATGAACCTCAGCTATCATAGCCAGCTGTGTTGACTTCAAAACAATCTAAATGATATTAATGAAGCCTATGGATTGAGTAAAATATAATATAACTTTGTGCCAAGAATGCAAGTCGTATTTACATGTAGTTATTACCATGTATGACATTCCCGCATTGTGGTCTGTACATCTAATATATTCACTGATCATGTACTCTACCTTGGCAAACAAAGGTGCGGTTCGGGTATGAATGTCAGGATATGTGTAGTATTTCATCAAATGAGAGACTTCATTTCAACCAGTAGAGATTGTGAAACGCTTCATTGAAAGAAGTTCATTATCCTATTGTTATAAATACATAGTACATGCATTATATAAATACTATAGTTGTATGATAATATTATAAACACAAGTTCAATTTGTACTTCAATGCACATCTGTTGTGCTTTATAAAAACAGAGGAAGAAATAGGAGGTGGCGAGAGAGGTGTAAAAGACAGGAAGAGAAAGAGGTAAGAACAGAGGAGCAGGGATATGATTAATGAATCAGTGCTACCCAAATATTCTCTCACTTCATCACAAGGACATAATTGTGCCTGTGCTTTGCCCCCACCCCCCTCTTTTACGTTGCTGCTACTCTCTGTCATTATCTATGTATAGTCACTTTAATAACCCTACCTACATGTACATATTACCTCAATTACCTTGACTACCTGGTGCCCCCTCACGTTGACTCTGTACTGGTACCCTCTGTATATAGTCTCACTATTGTTATTTTACTGTTATTTTACTGCTGTTCTTTAACTACTTGTTACTTTTATTTATTTTTCTTATTCATATTTTTAAAACTGCATTGTTGGTTAGGGGCTTGTAAGTAAGCATTTCACTGTAAGGTCTACCTACACCTGTTGTATTCGGCGCATGTGACTAATAATATTTGCTTTGATTTGATTTGATATTGTTATTTTTCATAAATATTCTAGTTTAGTTATTTTTTTATTATTAATAGAGTGGGGTTGTGGTTGTTGTTGTTTGTTATCTGTGACCAGAAGAGTACACTATAAAGCAGGATCAATGAGTTAGCCAGCTAACTTTGATAAATATCCTGAAATAATGTGACTAATACAATTTGATTTGATTTGATGTGTAGTGGTGTCTCCTAACCAGCCTTTGGCTCCCAGTCGGCCCGAAGGTTATCTTAAGAGGCGATGAGGTGGCGATGACGGGACTCGCAGTTGGCATCCTCTCTCACATCAAAACATCTCTGCAGACGAGAGCCAGATGGAGAGAGAGAGCATGATTAAGCCTTGTGTTTTTCCTTTGTTTTAACACTGTCAGTCATCATAATCATCAGGAGGTGAAATGCAAAACTGACCTTGGATCATTAACTCTGGGACTACTACATCTCTATCTGTATTTTATTGTAAAGCATCTCTTTAATAATACTTCCTGTTGATCAAGTGACCTCTCACCTCTGATCATGCTGTGCCCTCTATGTAGCCAGTTCAGATGTGAGAGGGGTTCCCCGACACAGCTGATATAACCAAGAGGATTTGGGAGAAGAAGAGAGAGGGATGAAGTGAAGGAGAGAGACTGTTATAGAGAAAATAAGGTAGTTAAAGAGACACCGTTCAACAGGAATCTGTGTGTGTGGCCTCACCTGGTATCCACACCACACTAAGTGGCTGCAGAATACATTATGCTGAAAAACATGCACAGACACACAAGGACAAACAATATAGTGTAGTTATAGAAATAATGAAGTGTCTTACTATTCTCCATGGTTGGCCCTCTTGCCTATTATTTGAAGGTGGAAGGAGCTACAGTTAAACCCCTGAGCCTGCTTACTGCACAACACAATCCATCAATCACATTGATACATGAGTGTGTATGTTATCTTCTTAAGCGCACCTGACACGCAGGCATCCCATCTAGCCATCTGGAACTGCAAATGCGCTACGCTAAATGCTAATAGCACTCGTTAAAACTCAAACGTTCATTAAAACACACATGCACGGTACTGAATTAAAGCTACACTCGTTGTGAATCCAGCCAACAAGTCAGATTTTTAAAATGCTTTTCGGCGAAAGCATGAGAAGCTATTATCTGATAGCATGCAACACTACGAAAGACCCGAAGGTGACGTAAACAAAATAATTATCATAGCCGGCGCTACACAAAACGCAGAAATAAAATATAAAACATTCATTACCTTTGACGAGCTTCTTTGATGGCACTCCTAGATGTCCCATAAACATCACTATTGGGTCTTTTTTCGATTAAATCTGTCCATATATACCCTAGATATCGATCTATGAAGACTGTGTGATCAAGGAAAAAACAGCATTTTAAAACGCGATGTCATTTTTTTTAATTAAAAAAGTTGACGATAAACTTTCACAAAACACTTCGAAATACTTTTGTAATCCAACTTTAGGTTTTAGTAAACATTAATAATCTATCAGATTGATCACGGGGCGATGTGTATTCAATAGCTCCACTTCTTGAAATCATCCAAATCATCCTGTCGGAGACCGGAAGAAATGGGCTCTCTCTTACTCGTTTGACCAAGAAACAAAGCCCAGGCAATTGACAAGACTGGCGACATCGTGTGGAAGCTGTAGGAATTGCAATCTAAGCCCCATGTAATTTGGTTTCCATTCAACAATACATGCAAGTGACGTATTGATATATTTTCAGTTTTCAGTGATCAGATTTTCTTGCGCTTTTCGATGAAACGCACGTTCTGTTATAGTCACAGCCGTGATTTAACCCGTTTTAGAAACGTCAGAGTGTTTTCTATCCACACATACTAATCATATGCATATACTATATTCCTGGCATGAGTAGCAGGATGCTGAAATGTTGCGCTATTTTTAACAGAATGTTCGAAAAAGTAGGGGGTAAGCTTAACATTAAAGGGTGTCTAATTGTTCAACTTTTTAAATTTTTTATATTTGTGACTTAAAAGAGTTTGTTTTGTTTTTGTACAGACCTAACACCCTTACCTAAACAGCACCCTCTCCTGAGAAGTAGAATGAAAGGTAGAGAAACTGGAAATTAAATAACTGCAGTTGACATGGAATTATTGCAATGTGGATGGCTCTTAAAATAATCTTTGGTGTTGCTTAGTGTAATCTATGGTGTTGCCAGGGAACAGCACCCTCATCGAAGAAGTAGGAGGTGAAGATCTCCCTGCATACACATTGCCTCTCTTGCTGCGTTGTTGGAACCAATCCTAAAACATCCTGCAGAGTAGCAGACTTCTCCTCTGGCACACGGCAGTGAGCTGCACATCCCCTCCTGGTCCTTGTGTCCATCCTCATGAAGTTATGCAGGACACAGATAGCCTTCACACGCCTGAATTCCCTCAGGAGGCAGTTCCAGATGGCCCTGGTCACCCAACCTTGCAGTACACAGTACCTGTAGGCAATCGTTTTGAAGGAATTTACAGTTACAAGGTATCTGTAGGAATATGGAAGACAATGTAATTATTATACTTTTAAATCACCAGGTCATGGTGGATTACTAAAGTACAATATCCCTTAGGAACAATTAATGATAACATGGGATAGATAGATGCATGGGCACACACATGTGCATGTGTAGCATGTGACAATAGCAGGATTATAACAAGGATCAAAGATAGCATCACAAATTAATACATAAATACCACTTGAAGCTTGATGATGAGTTGATCATTTGAATCAGCTGTGTAGTGTTAAGGCAAAAACTAAAATGTGCCTCTTTGAGTCCCAAGGACCAGGACTGAGAACCACTGCTCTGAGTCTATTACTAACCAGGAAAACTCTCGTCACTCCAAATGAGTACAGATGTATTTCATGCTGTGAATCTGGTATGGATAACAACAAATGTCAGTTTTGCGCTGAGACCCTTAAATACTCTTACAGTAGCTTCACATACAGGAAGTGTTCACACTCCTTGACTTTTTTCCACATGTTCTAGTGTTACAGCCTGAATTTAAACAGATTAAATATATTTCTGTGCATCACTGTCCTTCACACAATACCCCACAATGTTAAAGTGGAATTATGTTTGTAGACACTTTTACAAATTCATAAAAAATGAAAAGCTGAGTCATTTGTTGTGGCAACCCTAAATACGTTTTGCTTAACAAGCCACATAAGATGTTGCATGGACTCACTCTGTGTGCAATAATAGGGTTTAGCATTATTTTTGAATGACTACCTGATCTCTGTACCCCACACATACAATTGTCTGTAAGGTCCCTCAGGTGAGCAGTGAATTTCAAACACATATTCAACCACAAAGACCAGGGAGATTTTCCAATACCTCACAAAGAAGGGCACCTATTGGTAGATGGGTAAAAAAAAAACATTTGATCGTGGTGAAGTTATTTGCATGGTATATCAATGCACCCAATCACTTGAAAGACACAGGCATCCTACCTAACTCAGTTACCAACGGGGAAGGAAATCGCTCAGGGATTTCACCATGGGACCAATTGTAAAGGGGTGCGTAACTGGTTGCAGTGAAGTCAGACGCAGGAGAGCAGAAATAGGTAATAGCCGGAGCTGTTTAATTTCAAAACCAACGGTATCAGAAATAACCAACATGGGTACAATACCTGACACCCAGTGCACAAGAACTTACAACAACAATACCACACAAAGACACGGGGGGAACAGAGGTTTAAACAAACAGCACTTGAGAGAAATGAAAACCAGGTGTGTAGGAAAACAAGACAAAACAAATGGAAAATGAAAAGTGGATCTGCGATGGCTAGAAGACCGGTGACGCCGACCGCTGAACGGCACCCGAACAAGGAGAGGAACCTACTTCGGTGGAAGTCGTGACACCAATGGGGACTTTAAAAAAGTGTCAGAGTCTAATGGGTTTTATAGGATAAAACTGAAGATGGATCAGCAACATTGTTGTTACTCCACAATACTAACCTAATTGACAGAGTGAAAAGAAGGAAGCCTGTACAGAATAAAAAATATTACAAAACATGCATCCTGTTTTCAAACAAGGCACTGAAGTAATACTGCAAAAAAATTGGCAAAGCAATTCAATTTGGGTCCTGAATACAAAGTGTTAAATTTGGGGCAAATCCAGTACAACACATTACTGAGTACCACTTTACATATTTTTAAGCATATTGGTGGCTGCTTCATGTTATGGGTATTATTGTAATCATTAAGGACTGGGGAGATTTTCAGGATAAAAAAAAAATTAAATGGAGCTAAGCAGGCAAAATCCTAGAGGAAAACCTGGTTCAGTTTGCTTTTCACCAGACACTGGGAGATAATTTCACTTTTCAGCAGGACAATAGGGTAAAACACATGGCCAAATGAATCTCTAATGGAGTTGCTAACCAAGAAGACAGTGAATGTTCCTGAGTGGCTGAGTTACAGTTTTGACTTAAATGTATTTGAACATCTATGGCAAGAGGTGAAAATGGTTGTCTAGCAATTTTCAACAACCAATTTGAAAGAGCTTGAATAATTTTGAAAACAATTTTTAATAATTTTCTAAAAACATGTTTTCATTTTGTTATTATGGGGTATTGTGTGTAAATGGGATATAACATACATTTACTCAATTTTGATTTGGCGCCGCTGAAGTTCAGAGAAAATAATAGAGGCCTACATCTTGGCGGCGTAGCTACTCTACATGTTATTATTTTATAAAAACATTTTAATTTGTATTTCTGTCATCTCTAATGGAGCATTTACCATCTCCAGTGAGTTGTCAGAGTGAATGTATAAACTCACATTATACTGTCTGTGAATGTTTAAGTATGGCCCTACTGTTGTGATTCGGTGTACCCTTGCTCAGAAAGGGAGGCAGTGGGTGAATCTGAAAGGTCCGTCATCTAATCCTCTTTAGCAGTCCTCTCTTCCTTCCCTGTCTCCGCCGCCTCAAAATTGTCACAGGGAAGCGTACGAGGAGGAAACTTAAGGAGAGGAACCTCCAATGCTCTCCTCTCTTCCCTCTGATACTTTGACAAGGAGGCGAGGAGTGAGTAGGTGAGGAATTGAGAAAATAACTGTTGAGATTCACCCAGAGTGAGTCTCATTAGATTCCTATGGTGTCAGACATATCAAAGCTAGTATACTGTGTTTCTGTCAACCTATCAGGTGGTTTCCTGGAGATCAGGGGAATTCACCTCACAAGTCCCAGGCTAGCAACGGGGGAAGGATTTATCTTTCTCTCTACCTCTCTCTCTCGGCTGACTCCATTAGCCTTGTTACTGACAGATCAATGCTGTTGAGAGCGCGCTGGCTCCTCCAGAGAACAATGGAACTGTGCTTAGCACCCACTTAGCACAAGTAACATGTGAAACCCGATGAGCCGTGTGTGTCATATGCTGCTTAAGTCATTTAACAAGCGCTGCAGGAAGAGACATAGAGAAGGAGAATTACAAACAGAGAGAGAGAAACTAAAGAGACTACTAAAGAGAGATGAAAGGAGTGATCTCACCTAGCGATACACAGCCCTTGTTGTTTTGTCTAGCTTCTTTTTGCTTGGCTGTCAGTCCGTCATTAGGCAATGCATATGTGGTTGTCTATTTCTTCAATGTACATTTGCGGCCGTGTGTGCCGCAAATGTACCAGCTCTCACAGAGAGACTAACTAACAGACTAATAGATTATAGGCTATGGAAACGGTTTACACTCTTGTCACCCTGTTTCTTCTTGTTCTGTCTGTATTTGTCTCTTTGCTTCTGCGTTTCATTTGTTTCCTTTTCTGACTGTTTTAACATGGTCAGTAGGTATTTTACTGACTGTTTTAACATGGTCAGTAGGTATTTTACTGACTGTTTTAACATGGTCAGTATGTATTTTAAAACCTGTTAAAGATAGGGCTGACTACTGCCCCCTTTGGAGGAATTGCGTGCCCATAGTAAACAGAAAAAAATATGTCCAAAATTGCTAATATATGCATATAATAATTATAATTGAATAGAAAACACTCTAAAGCTTCTAAACCCGTTCAAATTATGCCTGTATGTAAAGCAGAACTCTCAGGGCAGCCATTCTCCCAAACTCTCTCTTGTCATCATGAAAGTTGGGCCAACTTTGATGTCATCACCCCCACCCTTCCCAACCAGCTACAGATCTGGGAACAGTTTCTATCTATTCAGAGCGATGTCTGCTTTCAGTGGGGCCTGTCATTGTGAGAATCGCATGCTCCCTCCACTTTTAGCAGGGTGAAACCTTCAGGTCACGCGAAAATACATGCACTTTGATGTGCGCGTCGGGTCCAGAGCTCTCTTTCTTCCAGGGTTGACCAAACTGTTTGTCTGTTCGAGCTAAGAATTGGTTTGCATGTTCAGAACATGCTAAAGCTTGATTCTGCACTTAGTTTGACCAGTTTCGTCGACATATAATATGTAATTTTGAAATTTTGATGCGCATCCACTAGAATTTTGGCTGCATTTCAGAAGGAATTTGTCGTGTTTGACAGCCCAAAGACACAGACTTGAAAACCAAACGCAGTTTTTGGTAAGTATGACTACTTCCACGGCTTATGATCGAAGAACATCAAAGGTAAGGGAATATTTATGTGGTTATTTTTGTGTTTCTGTGGAGTCCAACATAGAGGAGACATAATGCTAATGTGTGAGCGCCGTCTCATATTATAGCCTACTGAACGAATTCTGTAACGTTAAAAATAAATGTAACACAGCGGTTGCATTAAGAAGAAGTGTATCTTTCTATCTATATGTAGAACATGTATATTTAGTCAAAGTTTATGACTAAATGTGTATTGCTTGTTATCTGACGTTATTTGCCGGAGCTATCATCATGTCTCCGGACATTTGAGTAGCATTTTTTGAACATTGCGTCATTGTAAACAGAGATTTATGGATATAAATAGCATATTATTGAAAAAAACATAAATGTACTGTGTAACATGTCCTATTACTGTTATCTGATGAAGATTTTCAAAAGGTTAGTGAATTAGTTTTCTTTGAATCCTGCGTTTGTTGATTGCATATTTTGTTCAACTTGGCTATTCAAATTAGCTGTGTCTTTGGTGATGGTTTGACATAGATATGTGCTATGTTTTTGCCGTAAAACATTTTAGAAATCTGACTTGCTGGCTGGATGAACAAGGTGTTTATCTTTCATTTGAAATATTGGACTTGTTAATGTGTGGAGGTTAAATATTTCTAAGAATATTTTTGCATTCCATGCGCCACCGTTCCAGCTGAACGTGGGAGGGGTCGTTCCCAAAAGGGAACCCTACCCCGTCATCAGGTTAATGACTGTTTTAACATGGTCAGTAGGTATTTTACTGACTGTTTTAACATGGTCAGTAGGTATTTTACTGACTGTTTTAACATGGTCAGCAGGTTTTATTTTTTATTTTATTTCACCTTTATTTAACCAGGTAGGCTAGTTGAGAACAGGTTCTCATTTGCAACTGCGACCTGGCCAAGATAAAGCATAGCAGTGTGAACAGACAACACAGAGTTACACATGGAGTAAACAATTAACAAGTCAATAACACAGAGAAAAAAGGGGAGTCTATATACAATGTGTGCAAAAGGCATGAGGAGGTAGGCGAATAATTACAATATTTCAGATTAACACTGGAGTGATAAATGATCAGATGGTCATGTACAGGTAGAGATATTGGTGTGCAAAAGAGCAGAAAAGTAAATAAATAAAAACTGTGGGGATGAGGTAGGTGAAAATGGGTGTGCTATTTACCAATAGATTATGTACAGCTGCAGCGATCGGTTAATTGCTCTGCTAGCTGATGTTTGAAGTTGGTGAGGGAGATAAAAGTCTCCAACTTCAGCAATTTTTGCAATTCGTTCCAGTCACAGGCAGCAGAGTACTGGAACGAAAGGCGGCCGAATGAGGTGTTGGCTTTAGGGATGATCAATGAGATACACCTGCTGGAGCGCGTGCTACGGATGGGTGTTGCCATCGTGACCAGTGAGCTGAGATAAGGTGGAGCTTTGCCTAGCATGGCCTTGTAGATGACCTGAAGCCAGTGGGTCTGGAGACGAATATGTAGCGAGGGCCAGCCGACTAGAGCATACAAGTCGCAGTGGTGGGTAGTATAAGGTGCTTTAGTGACAAAACGGATGGCACTGTGATAAACTGCATCCAGTTTGCTGAGTAGAGTGTTGGAAGCAATTTTGTAGATGATGTCGCCGAAGTCGAGGATCGGTAGGATAGTCAGTTTTACTAGGGTAAGCTTGGCAGCGTGAGTGAAGGAGGCTTTGTTGCGGAATAGAAAGCCGATTCTTGATTTGATTTTCGATTGGAGATGTTTGATATGGGTCTGGAAGGAGAGTTTGCAGTCTAGCCAGACACCTAGGTACTTATAGGTGTCCACATATTCAAGGTCGGAACCATCCAGTGTGGTGATGCTAGTCGGGCATGCGGGTGCAGGCAGCGATCGGTTGAAAAGCATGCATTTGGTTTTACTAGCGTTTAAGAGCAGTTGGAGGCCACGGAAGGAGTGTTGTATGGCATTGAAGCTCGATTGGAGGTTAGATAGCACAGTGTCCAATGACGGGCCGAAAGTGTATACAATGGTGTCGTCTGCGTAGAGGTGGATCAGGGAATCGCCCGCAGCAAGAGCAACATCATTGATATATACAGAGAAAAGAGTCGGCCCGAGAATTGAACCCTGTGGCACCCCCATAGAGACTGCCAGAGGACCGGACAACATGCCCTCCGATTTGACACACTGAACTCTGTCTGCAAAGTAATTGGTGAACCAGGCAAGGCAGTCATCCGAAAAACCGAGGCTACTGAGTCTGCCGATAAGAATATGGTGATTGACAGAGTCGAAAGCCTTGGCAAGGTCGATGAAGACGGCTGCACAGTACTGTCTTTTATCGATGGAGGTTATGATGTCGTTTAGTACCTTGAGTGTGGCTGAGGTGCACCCGTGACCGGCTCGGAAACCAGATTGCATAGCGGAGAAGGTACGGTGGGATTCGAGATGGTCAGTGACCTGTTTGTTGACTTGGCTTTCAAAGACCTTAGATAGGCAGGGCAGGAAGGATATAGGTCTGTAACAGTTTGGGTCCAGGGTGTCTCCCCCTTTGAAGAGGGGGATGACTGCGGCAGCTTTCCAATCCTTGGGGATCTCAGACGATATGAAAGAGAGGTTGAACAGGCTGGTAATAGGGGTTGCGACAATGACGGCGGATAGTTTCAGAAATAGAGGGTCCAGATTGTCAAGCCCAGCTGATTTATACGGGTCCAGGTTATGCAGCTCTTTCAGAACATCTGCTTTCTGGATTTGGGTAAATGAGAACCTGGAGAGGCTTGGGCGAGGAGCTGCGGGGGGGGTGGAGCTGTTGGCCGAGGTAGGAGTAGCCAGGCGGAAGGCATGGCCAGCCGTTGAGAAATGCTTGTTGAAGTTTTCGATAATCATGGATTTGTCCGTGGTGACCGTGTTCCCTAGCCTCAGTGCAGTGGGCAGCTGGGAGGAGGTGCTCTTGTTCTCCATGGACTTCACAGTGTCCCAGAACTTTTTGGAGTTGGAGCTACAGGATGCAAACTTCTGCCTGAAGAAGCTGGCCTTAGCTTTCCTGACTGACTGCGTGTATTGGTTCCTGACTTCCCTGAACAGTTGCATATCGCGGGGACTGTTCGATGCTATTGCAGTCCGCCACAGGATGTTTTTGTGCTGGTCGAGGGCAGTCAGGTCTGGAGTAAACCAAGGGCTGTATCTGTTCTTAGTTCTGCATTTTTTGAACGGAGCATGCTTATCTAAAATGGTGAGGAAGTTACTCTTAAAGAATGACCAGGCATCCTCAACTGACGGGATGAGGTCAATGTCCTTCCAGGATACCCGGGCCAGGTCGATTAGAAAGGCCTGCTCACAGAAGTGTTTTAGGGAGCGTTTGACAGTGATGAGGGGTGGTCGTTTGACTGCGGCACCGTAGCGGATACAGGCAACGAGGCAGTGGTCGCTGAGATCCTGGTTGAAGACAGCGGAGGTGTATTTGGAGGGCCAGTAGGTCAGGATGACCTTGCTTGTCTATGAGGGTGCCCTTGCTTACAGAGTTAGGGTTGTATCTGGTGGGTTCCTTGATGATTTGTGTGAGATTGAGGGCATCTAGCTTAGATTGTAGGACTGCCGGGGTGTTAAGCATATCCCAGTTTAGGTCACCTAACAGAACAAACTCTGAAGCTAGATGGAGGGCAATCAATTCACAAATGGTGCACAGCTGGGAGCTGAGGGGGGTCGGTAGCAGGCGGCAACAGTGAGAGACTTATTTCTGGAGAGAGTAATTTTCAAAATTAGTAGTTCGAACTGTTTGGGTATGGACCTGGAAAGTATGACATTACTTTGCAGGCTATCTCTGCAGTAGACTGCAACTCCTCCCCCTTTAGCAGTTCTATCTTGACGGAAGATGTTATAGTTGGGTATGGAAATCTCTGAATATTTGGTGGCCTTCCTGAGCCAAGATTCAGACACGGCAAGGACATCAGGGTTAGCAGAGTGTGCTAAAGCAGTGAGTAAAACAAACTTAGGGAGGAGGCTTCTGATGTTGACATGCATGAAACCACTGATTTTTTGATCACAGAAGTCAACAAATGAGGGTGCCTGGGGACATGCAGGGCCTGGGTTTACCTCCACATCACCCGCGGAACAGAGGAGTAGTATGAGGGTGCGGCTAAGGGCTATCAAAACTGGTCGCCTAGAGCGTTGGGGACAGAGAATTAGAGGAGCAGGTTTCTGGGCATGGTAGAATATATTCAGGGCATAATGCGCAGACAGGGGTATGGTGGGGTGTGGGTATGGCGGAGGTAAGCCCAGGCACTGGGTGATGATGAGAGAGGTGTTATCTCTGGACATGCTGGTTGTAATGGGTGAGGTCACCGCATATGTGGGAGGTGGGACAAAGGAGGTATCAGGGGTATGAGGAGTGGGACTAGGGGCTCCATAGTGAACTAAAACAATGATAACTAACCTGAGCAACAGTATACAAGGCATATTGACATTTGAGAGAGACATACAGCGAGGCATACAGTAATCACAGGTGTTGAATTGGGAAAGCTAGCTAAAACAGTGGGTGAGACAACAGCTAATCAGCTAGCACAACAACAGCAGGTAAAATGGCATTGACTAGGCAACGGGGCCGACAGATAAAACAAACAAGCAGAATGGAGTACCGTGATTAATGGACAGTCCAGCGTGCATCAGCTATGTAGCCAAGTGATCAGAGTCCAGGGGCAGCGGTGGATGGGTCAGGGGGGCTGGACTGGCGAGTGTTATCCAGGTAAAAAAAATAACAATGACTAAGTAGCTTGTAGCTAGCTGGTTAGCTTCTGGAGGTTCTTGAGTGTGTTCTAAAAATTAAGATAATAGCGATTCCATATCACATTGGGTGAGGCAGGTTTCCGGAAGGTATAAACAAATGTTTTTAAAATCGGGAAGAGATAGAAAGTACATATGGGCCACTGCATTTTTGGGACGCGGCGATGCAGACGGTTAGCAGGCCTGTGCTAACAAGCTAACAGATTAGCAGACCGGGGTGAACAAGGTAGTAGTTAGCGGACCTGGGCTAAACAAGCTAAACAAGCTAGCAGTTAGCATGCCGAGTTAGCAAGCAAGGAGATAGCGAGGGCTAGAGAGTTAGCCTTTGGAGGACGTTGCGATGGGGTGAGTCTGTTTATTCCTCTTCATGCGGTGACATCGATACACCGGTCGTAGGTGTCATGCAGGTGATAGAGGACCCAAAAGCGACTTAACAGAAACAGAGTTTATTCAAGTCCAAACAGGGAATAACAGAAATCCTCTAGTCTGTAGAGGGGAATGACAAGAGAAGCGGCCACAGACTGCAGGTCGCTTCGGGTAGGCGCAGGCCGTAGTAGACAGAGACACCTGCTCACACGCAGCATCTGATGAAGGCAAAAAACACGACAGGACAGGGCGAAACACAATCACAGCATGGTGAATGCAAAACACGGAACCGACGGGACAGGAACGGAACACAAAGGAATAAATAGGGACTCTAATCAGGGGAAAGGATCGGGAACAGGTGTGGGAAGACTAAATGATGATTAGGGGAATAGGAACAGCTGGGAGCAGGAACGGAACGATAGAGAGAAGAGAGAGGAGAGAGAGGGAGGGGAGAGAGAGGGATAGAAAAAGGAACGAACCTAATAAGACCAGCAGGGGAAACGAACAGAAGGAAAAGCAAAATGACAAGATGATATAAGACAAAACATGACAGTACCCCCCACTCACCGAGCGCCTCCTGGCGCTCTCGAGGAGGAACACTGGCGGCAACGGAGGAAATCATAGATCAAACGGTCCAGCACGTCCCGAGAAAGAACCCAACTCCTCTCCTCAGGACCGTAACGAAAAACGATAAAAAGGGAAACTAGGGTACTACTCTAAAAAAAAATGAGAACTAGGGACAGACTGAGACACAGCAAGGGCAGGAACAAGAACAGGAGAGATGCGATGGCAGGGAACAGACTGAGACCCAGCAAGACCAGGAGCAGAAGCAGAAAAAAATTACCAGACTTCTTCTGCGCGCAGTCTGAACACGCAGCCACGAAACGGCGCGTGTCACGCTCCTGAGTCGGCCACCAAAAGCGCTGGCGAATAGACGCAAGAGTGCCTCGAACACCGGGATGACCAGCTAACTTGGCAGAGTGAGCCCACTGAAGAACAGCCAGACGAGTGGAAACAGGAACGAAAAGGAGGTTACTAGGACAAGCGCGCGGCGACGCAGTGTGCGTGAGTGCTTGCTTAACCTGTCTTTCAATTCCCCAGACTGTCAACCCGACAACACGCCCATAAGGAAGAATCCCCTCGAGATCAGTAGAAGCCACAGAAGAACTAAACAGACGGGATAAGGCATCAGGCTTGGTGTTCTTGCTACCCGGACGGTAAGAAATCACAAACTCGAAACGAGCGAAAAACAACGCCCAACGAGCTTGACGGGCATTAAGTCGTTTGGCAGAACGGATGTACTCAAGGTTCTTATGGTCTGTCCAAACGACAAAAGGAACGGTCGCCCCCTCCAACCACTGTCGCCATTCGCCTAGGGCTAAGCGGATGGCGAGCAGTTCACGGTTACCCACATCATAGTTGCGCTCAGATGGCGACAGGCGATGAGAAAAATAAGCGCAAGGATGAACCTTATCGTCAGACTGGAAGCGCTGGGATAGAATGGCTCCCACGCCTACCTCTGAAGCGTCAACCTCGACAATGAATTGTCTAGTGACGTCAGGAGTAACGAGGATAGGAGCGGACGTAAAACGTTCTTTTAGAAGATCAAAAGCTCCCTGGGCGGAACCGGACCACTTAAAACACGTCTTGACAGAAGTAAGAGCTGTGAGAGGGGCAGCAACTTGACCGAAATTACGAATGAAACGCCGATAGAAATTAGCGAAACCTAAAAAGCGCTGCAACTCGACACGTGACCTTGGAACGGGCCAATCACTGACAGCTTGGACCTTAGCGGAATCCATCTGAATGCCTTCAGCGGAAATAACGGAACCGAGAAAAGTAACGGAGGAGACATGAAAAGAGCACTTCTCAGCCTTTACGTAGAGACAATTCTCTAAAAGGCGCTGTAGAACACGTCGAACGTGCTGAACATGAATCTCGAGTGACGGAGAAAAAATCAGGATATCGTCAAGATAGACAAAAACAAAAATGTTCAGCATGTCTCTCAGAACATCATTAACTAATGCCTGAAAAACAGCTGGCGCATTGGCGAGACCGAACGGCAGAACCCGGTACTCAAAATGCCCTAACGGAGTGTTAAACGCCGTTTTCCACTCGTCCCCCTCTCTGATGCGCACGAGATGGTAAGCGTTACGAAGGTCCAACTTAGTAAAGCACCTGGCTCCCTGCAGAATCTCGAAGGCTGATGACATAAGGGGAAGCGGATAACGATTCTTAACCGTTATGTCATTCAGCCTCGATAATCCACGCAGGGGCGCAGAGTACCGTCCTTCTTCTTAACAAAAAAGAACCCCGCCCCGGCCGGAGAAGAAGAAGGCACTATGGTACCGGCGTCAAGAGACACAGACAAATAATCCTCGAGAGCCTTACGTTCGGGAGCCGACAGAGAGTATAGTCTACCTCGAGGAGGAGTGGTCCCCGGAAGGAGATCAATACTACAATCATACGACCGGTGAGGAGGAAGGGAGTTGGCTCGGGACCGACTGAAGACCGTGCGCAGATCATGATATTCCTCCGGCACTCCTGTCAAATCGCCAGGTTCCTCCTGGGAAGTAGGGACAGAAGAAACGGGAGGGATGGCAGACATTAAACACTTCACATGACAAGAAACGTTCCAGGATAGGATAGAATTACTAGACCAATTAATAGAAGGATTATGACATACTAGCCAGGGATGACCCAAAACAACAGGTGTAAACGGTGAACGGAAAATCAAAAAAGAAATAGTCTCACTGTGGTTACCAGATACTGTGAGGGTTAAAGGTAGTGTCTCAAATCTGATACTGGGAAGATGACTACCATCTAAGGCAAACATGGGCGTAGGCTTGTCTAACGGTCTGAAAGGAATGTTATGTTTCCGAACCCATGCTTCGTCCATGAAACAACCCTCAGCCCCAGAGTCAATCAAGGCACTGCATGTAGCACCCGAACCGGTCCAGCGTAGATGGACCGACATAGTAGTACAAGATCTAGATGAAGAGACCAGAGTAGTAGCGCTCACCAGTAGCCCTCCGCTTACTGATGGGCTCTGGCCTCTTACTGGACATGAATTAACAAAATGTCCAGCAACTCCGCAATAGAGGCACAGGCGGTTGGTGATCCTCCGTTCCCTCTCCTTAGTCGAGATGCGAATCCCTCCCAGCTGCATGGGCTCAGTCTCAAAGCCAGAGGAGGGAGATGGTTGCGATGCGGAGCAGGGAAACACCGTTGATGCGAGCTCTCTTCCACGAGCCCGGTGACGAAGATCTACCCGTCGTTCTATGCGGATGGCGAGAGCAATCAAAGAGTCCACATCTGAAGGAACCTCCCGGAAGAGAATCTCATCCTTAACCACTGCGTGGAGTCCCTCCAGAAAACGAGCGAGCAGCGCCGGCTCGTTCCACTCACTAGAGGCAGCAAGAGTGCGAAACTCAATAGAATAATCCGTTATGGACCGTTCACCTTGGCATAAGGAAGCCAGGGCCCTAGAAGCCTCCCTACCAAAAACTGAACGGTCAAAAACCCGAATCATCTCCTCTTTAAAGTTCTGGAACTTGTTAGAGCAATCAGCCCTTGCCTCCCAGATAGCTGTGCCCCATTCTCGAGCCCGGCCAGTAAGGAGTGAAATGACGTAAGCAACCCGAGCTCTCTCTCTAGAGTATGTGTTGGGTTGGAGAGAGAACACAATCTCACACTGCGTGAGAAAGGAGCGGCACTCAGTGGGCTGCCCGGAGTAGCAAGGTGGGTTATTAACCCTAGGTTCTGGAGGCTCGGCAGGCCAGGAAGTAACAGGTGGCACGAGACGTAGACTCTGGAACTGTCCAGAGAGGTCGGAAACCTGAGCGGCCAGGTTCTCCACGGCATGGCGAGCAGCAGACAATTCCTGCTCGTGTCTGCCGAGCATGGCTCCTTGGATCTCGACGGCAGTGTAACGAGCGTCTGAAGTCGCTGGGTCCATTACTTGGTCGGTTCCTTCTGTCATGCAGGTGATAGAGGACCCAAAAGCGACTTAACAGAAACAGAGTTTATTCAAGTCCAAACAGGGAATAACAGAAATCCTCTAGTCTGTAGAGGGGAATGACAAGAGAAGCGGCCACAGACTGCAGGTCGCCGGGTAGGCGCAGGCCGTAGTAGACAGAGACACCTGCTCACACGCAGCATCTGATGAAGGCAAAAACACGACAGGACAGGGCGAAACACAATCACAGCATGGTGAATGCAAAACACGGAACCGACGGGACAGGAACGGAACACAAAGGAATAAATAGGGACTCTAATCAGGGGAAAGGATCGGGAACAGGTGTGGGAAGACTAAATGATGATTAGGGGAATAGGAACAGCTGGGAGCAGGAACGGAACGATAGAGAGAGGAGAGAGAGGGAGGGGGAGAGAGAGGGATAGAAAAAGGGAACGAACCTAATAAGACCAGCAGGGGGAAACGAACAGAAGGAAAAGCAAAATGACAAGATGATATAAGACAAAACATGACAGTAGGTCCAGGTATTGTAGCCCAGGAGTATGCTAGGAGCTCTGGCCGGGCTAGCTTCAACCTACGTGGGTGGAAACGCTAGCCAGGAGTAATCAACCAGGGTTGCTGTTTAGCTCGATAGCTAGTTGTGAAGATCCAGCTGAAGAATGTT
Organism: Oncorhynchus gorbuscha; assembly: GCF_021184085.1. Classification (NCBI taxonomy): domain Eukaryota; kingdom Metazoa; phylum Chordata; class Actinopteri; order Salmoniformes; family Salmonidae; genus Oncorhynchus; species Oncorhynchus gorbuscha. Next base: position 77,600,178 of record NC_060184.1, on the reverse strand, counting down.
CCGTTTGTGGTGGGAATCCGGGGGTAAAAAATTAAATAGGTCCGTTATGCTCTGGTTAGCGTCGCGTTGTTCGAACTGGCGAGAGCTTTTCCGCGCTAAAGGTTAGCTGATGACCGGTTAGCTGAAGACCGCTAGCATAGCTGGCTAGCTTCAGTTGAAGGGTTCCGGTTTCGAAGTAAATATAAATACTTTAGGAAAAGTAGCTACATTGGCGGGTTGCAGAAGAGTATTTGGAAGCTTAGGTTTAGCAAAATGTTTTTAAAGATATGCGAAGAAAAAAATATCTAAAATATCTAAAACGAAACGAAAAAGAGACAATATTTACAGAGAGACGATACGACAGGACGAGTTACTGCTACGCCATCTTGGAATTTTACTGACTGTTTTAAAAAGGTCAGTAGGTATTTTTCTGTATTTTTTAACATCAACTGTCAGAGCAATACCTGTATCTGTACACGATGAATGTACCTGTACACAGCCAATCTGTAAATTGCACACCCAACTACCTCATCCCCATTTTATTACTTACCCTCTTGCTCTTTTGCACCCCAGTATCTCTACTTGCACATTATCATCTGCACATCTATCACGGCAGTGTTAATGCTAAATAGTCATTATTTTGCCTCCATGGCCTATTTATTGCCTTACCCTTACTATTCTACATTTGCACACACTGTACATAGATTTTTCTATTGTGTTATTGACTGTACGTTTGTTTATGTGTAACTCTGGGTTGTTGCTTTTGTCGCACTGCTTTGCTTTGTATTGGCCAGGTCGCACCTATGTGGTTATTAAATAAAGGTGAAATTAAAAAAATAAACATGGTCAGTAGGTATTTTACTGACTGTTTTAACATGGTCAGTAGGTATTTTTCTGTCTGTTTTAACATGGTTACATCATGTCTTTATCTGTCTGCTTTAAAATGGTCCCATTGTCTCTGACAACAATGTAATTTAAAACACGTAGAGTTGCTGGATTTACAACAGAGCTGTATTACCTCATACGTGTTGTTCCCCTCTGTTGCCTCTCCAGAACTTGTACCAGAACAGATTCCTGGGCCTGGCTGCCATGGCGTCGCCTTCGCAGAGCGCCCAGAGACGGCGGGGATACAGCTACAGTCCCAAGCAGGAACCCGGCGGCTGGCCCCTTCAGTGTCTTAACAGCTCGATTTGCCAAGGCAGGAGGATACTCTGAGCGAAGCCCTATCCAGAAATCTGGCAGTGGCTTATGATTCAATTCAATTTTCACAGAACCACTTGTTGCAATTTCGATGAGGCTCTCTTGTTCAATGTAAATGTAAATGTAAATGGACTGGAGGCAGGGCATGAAAGGGACAACGAATCCAGTTGTTTGTATCATCCGTTTCGGGAAAGTACCTGCATAATTGCGCACCCAACTCACTCGGGTGCTTCGCTATATCACATTTGACATTGTCCATAAGCTTGAGTTCATTTGCACACAAAAAAATATACAATGATGGAAAGACCTGTGTGTTATCCTTGTTAATGCAGACAGAGAAGAGCTCCAATTTCTGAATCATAGCCTCAATGTAGCCACGCACATTGAAAATATTTGCGGAGAGTCCCTGTAATCCTCGAATCAGATCATTCACCGGAGAAAAAGCCTCACCCAGATAGGCCAGTCGTGTGAGAAACTCGTCATCATGCAAGCGGTCAGACAAGTGGAAATTATGGTCATTAAAGAAAACTTTAAGCTTGTCCAATTTGTAAGTCGCTCTGGATAAGAGGGTCTGCTAAATGACTTAAATGTAATGTAATGTCTCACAATTTTTAAAAAACGTGTCAGTACTTTGCACTTCTGTGTGTTGTAAAAGCGTTACATGGTCGCTGCCCATATCATTGTATAGTGCAGAAAATACATGAGAGTTCAGGGGCCTTGCTTTTAACAAAGTTAACCATTTTCACTGTAGTGTACAAAATATCTTTCAAACTGTCAGGCATTCCTTTGGCAGCAAGAGCCTCTCGGTTGATGCTGCAGTGTATCGAAGTGGCGTCGGGAGCAACTGCTTGCAAGCGCGTTACCACTTCACTATGTCTCCTGGTAATGCGCCATCAGTACAGATAACAACATGAGCAGCAGCTACGTTGACTACATACGGACTGTTAGTAACGGTTAATGTGATTGGATGTTAATTATTTGACTAGGCTTCCTGTATTTGACATTGTGTTGTTATTTCTCTGAACACTAGATGGTTTCATTTTATGTATAGCCCCGTTAGAAAATATAAATGTATTGTTTGAAAATCTGAAGATTTTTAATTTTTTTAAATGTATTGTTAATTTAAAAAAACATGTGAATCTCATTTTTATTTTCCCTAGGGGAACCTGGTGTGGACGATCAATACCAACTCCCTCCATTAAAATGACACGTTGTCGTCAGGTCAACTGGCAGCAAATATTGTATCATAAAGGGACACTCCCTGTTATTTTATCACAGTGTGGATGATTGTGAAGTTTAGCATTGCAGCAAATCCTGTATGTAGAGCATGTTGTTAATCCTTAGGAGAGTTGATTTCCCCCCCACAGGAGGAAATGTCAGTACCCCCCACCCCCCCAACCCCCATAAGTTATAATACATTGGATGTTAACTGGCCTAAGCAAAATGTCAGTACCCCCACCCCCCCCCACCCCCTAGCACGGATGTCTCGAGTAGTTAGAATTATACCATGACCTGATTCTTTATTTATACCAGGTAAAATGGTGAAACTGGCTACAGGACAGCACTAATGTTTTCCAAGGGCTGCATACATCACAGATCAGTCTGATTTAAAAAGCCCACTGTTTCCTCTCCTCATGACCAAGATTAATAAATCCTCTTAGGGATAAGTGAGACGTCTGCATCCCACCTAGCCAACAGGAAATGGAAATGCGCAACGCCAAATGCTAATAGTACTCGCTAAAACTCAAACTTGAATTAAAACACACATGCAAGGTACTGAATTAACGCTACACTCGTTGTGTATCTAGCCAACAAGTCAGATTTTTTAAATGCTTTTCGGCAAAATCATGAGAAGCTATTATCTGATAGCATGCAACACCCCGAAATACCTGACTGGGACGTAAACAAAAGAATTAGCATAGCCGGCGCTACACAAAACGCAGAAATAAAATATAAAACATTCATTACCTTTGACGAGCTTCTTTGTTGGCACTCCTATATGTCCCATGATCACAATTGGGTCTTTTTACCGATTAAATCCGTCCATGTATACCCAAAATGTCCATTTATGAAGCCCGTCTGATCCAGGAAAAAACTGCTTTACATAACGCAACGACATTTTTTTAAATTAACAAAGTTGCCTATAAACTTTTGACAAAACACTTCAAACTACTTTTGTAATCCAACTTTAAGTATTAGTAAACGATAATAATCGATCAAATTGATCTCGGGGCGATGTGTATTCAATAGCTCCACGTCGTAAAATGATGGTCGATAATTCTCTCTTCCAAAGCATCCTGTCGTGTACCGGATGAAATCAAGTGTCTCTTCTTTGTTTGACCAAGGAACAACTTCAAGGAAATTGCCAAGACTGGCGACATCGTCTGGAAGCCGTAGGACTTGTACACTGGGAGGTATATATTTTCTCAGGCCATAGACAATACAGCCAACTGGCGGATTGATCTTTTTTTGGGGGGGGGTGAACAGTTTTCCTTGGGGGTTCGCATGTTAAACACGTCCTGTTACAGACATGGTTTAACCAGTTTTAGAAACTTCAGAGTGTTTTCTATCCACAAATACTAATCATATGCATATACTATATTCCTGGCATGAGTAGCAGGACTTTGAAATTTTGCGTGATTTTTAACAAAATGTTGAAAAAATAGTCCCGAGCTTGTAAGAGGTTTTAACTTTCTGACAATTTCACCACCAATTTGTCAACCAGTTAGATATATGTTTTTTTCTCTGTTTTTTTACATTCTGCGATTATTCCAAATATGCCCCGTCATCCACATTTGTGATTATATCTAATCCTCCAAACTGCCACCTTCGACCGGAACGGATGCATTGATTTGTCACTCCTTCGCTATAGAGGACAACCAGCAGGACTAAAGTCTGCTGCTCACACGGCAGCCAGCCTGATCTGGGACTGAGACTGGGGATCCATCCAAACCAACCGCCCTATCTACGGCCAAGGCGGCAGGAAGCACCAGGATTACAGAGAGATATCCTCAAGCACCCTGTGGAACCCCCCTGGTGGTAGAGCCCGGTGACTGTGACAGGAACGCTTAAATAAGGGGAGCCCGTTTTTTTTTTTTTAGCTTGACAGGCTTTTAGTGAATTTTCGTTAGACTCCCTCGGGTTACAAATGGGATCTGTTATGGAATGAAATGGTACCTCATTAGTTATCTGACAGAGTACCAGGTGTGAGCTGTTCTCAGACTGAGAAGCACACACACACACACACACACACACACACACACACACACACACACACACACACACACACACACACACACACACACACACACACACACACACACACACACACACACACACACACACACACACACACACACACACACAGAGGAAGATAAGTGGACCATTAGTGATTGCTGTTTCTTTTTCTCAGCTCTGATTTCCTGTTTTAGAACATGTCTAATAACTGCATAAGGAGACTGATTTAACAGCACACATTCACCTGGACTCCCCTCTGGAGAACACCACCACCACCACCACCAACACCACCACCACCACCACCTGGACTCTCCTCTGGAGAACACCATCACCACCACCTGGACTCTCCTTTGAAGAAAACCACCACCACCCCACACATCATGACAATGTGTGTTCTCCAACCCAGAGCCTAGAGAGTGTTTCTCTCTCTCTTTCTCTCTCTCTCCGTTTCTCTCTCTATGTTTCTCCCGCTCTCTCTCGCTTTCTCTCTCCTCTCTGTTTCTGTATGTCTCTGTTTCTCTCTCCTCTCTCTCTCTGTTTCTCTCTCTCCGTTTCTCTCTCTATGTTTCTCTCGCTCTCTCTCACTTTCTCTCTCCTCTCTGTTTCTCTCTCTCCTCTGTTTCTCTCTCTCTCCTCTGTTTCTCTCTCCTATCTGTTTCTGTATGTCTCTCTGTTTCTCTCTCTGTTTCTCTCTCTCTGTTTCTCTAGCTCTCCGTTTCTCTCTCTATGTTTCCCTCGCTCTCTCTCGCTTTCTCTCTCCTCTCTGTTTCTGTGTCTCTGTTTCTCTCTCCTCTCTCTCTCTCTGTATTTCTCTCTCTGTGTTTCTCTCTCTCTCTCTCCTCTCTCTCTCCTCTCTCTCTCCTCTCTCTCTGTTTCTCTCTCTCTGTTTCCGTTGTCTTAGCTAATTCATGTTTATCATTTTAAAAGGCTATTTCAAAATGATGTTAGCACAGCTGAAAACTGTAAAACTGGCCTTCTTTAGACTAGTTGACTATCTGGAGCATCATTATTTGTGGGTTCGATTACAGGCTCAAAATGGCTAGAAATAAAGCACTTACTTCTGAAACTCGTCAGTCTATTCTTGTTCTGAGAAATGAAGGCTATTCCATGCGAGAAACTGTCAATAAACTGAAGATCTCGTACAATAATATATAATAATAAAGCTGTGTACTACTCCCTCCACAGAACAGCTCAAACTGGCTCTAACCAGAATAGAAAAGGAGTGGGAGGCCCCGGTGCACAACTGAGCAAGAGGACAAGTACATTAGAGTGTCTAGTTTGAGAAACAGATGCCTCACAAGTCCTCCACTGGCAGCATAATTTAATAGTACCTGCAAAACACCAGTCTCAACGTCAACAGTGGAGAGGCGACTCCGGGATGCTGGCCTTCTGTTATGATTAAAATTATCAATGTATTTCATTGAACTGTTGAAAGCGAGGAAGGAATGAAGCAACAATAGAGAAAGAAAAGGAGGTTGGCTAATACACACATCGCACAACATTAGGGGAAATATTATGAAAGGTAGCCGATGTGTCAGCCTACTATTTAGAACAATGTAAAATAGACCCTATTAAATATCACATTCGCTAGTCTATAATTGTAACTTTGTAGGACGCATGTCCTGCATGTCCTTCACCAGCATCGCATGTTCTCTCCCAGCTTCGTGGTTTGAACGAGGTCCATAATTCCAGTCAAATATAATACAAAACAGTACAGTAATACAGTCCACACTTAAAAAGATTAGCCTACTGGAGCTAGTGTCATTTATTTACCCAAAGATAACATATAGCTAGCTACGCCTATGGGCTTTGATCTTTTTCCAGTATTTGAGACGACTGTACAACCATGAACATTAATTGTCAGATTCAACAGAAGATCTCTTTGTTTCTTGGGACCTACAACAAGCATCTCTTTTTTTGTCTGAGTTTAAAAGTAGAACGTTTGCAGCTATCCACTTCCTTATGTCTGAAACACAGGCTTCCAGCGAGGGCAATTTTGGGGCTTCACCATGTTTCATTGTACAGCTGTGTGTCATCCACATAGTAGTGAAAGTTAACATTATGTTTTCGAATGACATCCCCAAGATGTAAAAGTTATAGTGAAAACAATAGTGGTCCTAAGACTGAACCTTGAAGAACATCGAAATGTACAAATCATCAGAGGACAAATCATCCACAGAGACAAACTGATATCTTTCCGACAGATAATATCTAAACCAGGCCAGAACTTGTCCGTGTAGATCAATTTGGGTTTCCAATCTCTCCAAAAGAATGTGGTGATCGATGGTATCAAAAGCAACACTAAGGTCTAAGAGCACGAGGACAGATGAAGAGCCTCAGTCTGACGCCATTAAAAGGTAATTTACCACCTTCACAAGTGCAGTCTCAGTGCTATGATGGTGCTCAGCAGTCTCAGTGCTCTCCATCCCTCCATCCCTCCACCTCTCCCTACCTCCACCTCTCCCTATCTCCACAGCTCCCTTCCTCTACCTCTCCATCCTTCCACCTCTCCCTACCTCCACCTCTCCCTACCTCCATCCCCCACCACTCCCTACCTCCACCCAACCCAGGGGGTTACGGGCAGGAAAAATATAATTGTGTTGTCCTTAATCTCACCTCTCTCTCTCTCTCTCTCTCTCTCTCTCTCTCTCTCTCTCTCTCTCTCTCTCTCTCTCTCTCTCCTGCTCTCTCCCTCTCTCTCCCTCCTGAATTGGAGATTTCAGACAGACAGACAGGTAGCCAGGCAGGCAGGCAGAAACGCAGAAAGGCTGACAGACAAGCAAACAGACAGGCACACAGACAGACAGGCGCACAAACAGGCAAACAGACAGACATGCAAAAAGGAGGGGAGGCAGACAGACAGATCACCCCTAAACCTGATCTGACAATATTGTATTCCTGGTTTAAAAATAACCTCACCCTGTCAGAGGGAGAGGGAGAGAGAAGGCTCAGGTTGTTGAGGTAGGGTTCGCAGAACGTCAAAATGGCATAGGTGGAGGACAGGGCCCCCGAGTTTCAGTGGTTCCCTGTATGTCTGCTCTGTAGAGAGATAGGTAACCTGTCAAATCAACTAACCAGTGTGGAACTGTCCCTGTATGTCTGCTCTGTAGAGAGATAGGTAACCTGTCAAATCAACTAACCAGTGTGGAACTGTCCCTGTATGTCTGCTCTGTAGAGAGATAGGTAACCTGTCAAATCAACTAACCAGTGTGGAACTGTCCCTGTATGTCTGCTCTGTAGAGAGATAGGTAACCTGTCAAATCAACTAACAGTGTGGAACTGTCCCTGTATGTCTGCTCTGTAGAGAGATAGGTAACCTGTCAAATCAACTAACCAGTGTGGAACTGTCCCTGTATGTCTGCTCTGTCGAGAGATAGGTAACCTGTCAAATCAACTAACCAGTGTGGAACTGTCCCTGTATGTCTGCTCTGTAGAGAGATAGGTAACCTGTCAAATCAACTAACCAGTGTGGAACTGTCCCTGTATGTCTGCTCTGTCGAGAGATAGGTAACCTGTCAAATCAACTAACCAGTGTGGAACTGTCCCTGTATGTCTGCTCTGTAGAGAGATAGGTAACCTGTCAAATCAACTAACCAGTGTGGAACTGTCCCTGTATGTCTGCTCTGTAGAGAGATAGGTAACCTGTCAAATCAACTAACCAGTGTGGAACTGTCCCTGTATGTCTGCTCTGTAGAGAGATAGGTAACCTGTCAAATCAACTAACAGTGTGGAACTGTCCCTGTATGTCTGCTCTGTAGAGAGATAGGTAACCTGTCAAATCAACTAACCAGTGTGGAACTGTCCCTGTATGTCTGCTCTGTAGAGAGATAGGTAACCTGTCAAATCAACTAACAGTGTGGAACTGTCCCTGTATGTCTGCTCTGTCGAGAGATAGGTAACCTGTCAAATCAACTAACCAGTGTGGAACTGTCCCTGTATGTCTGCTCTGTAGAGAGATAGGTAACCTGTCAAATCAACTAACAGTGTGGAACTGTCCCTGTATGTCTGCTCTGTAGAGAGATAGGTAACCTGTCAAATCAACTAACCAGTGTGGAACTGTCCCTGTATGTCTGCTCTGTAGAGAGATAGGTAACCTGTCAAATCAACTAACAGTGTGGAACTGTCCCTGTATGTCTGCTCTGTAGAGAGATAGGTAACCTGTCAAATCAACTAACCAGTGTGGAACTGTCCCTGTATGTCTGCTCTGTAGAGAGATAGGTAACCTGTCAAATCAACTAACCAGTGTGGAACTGTCCCTGTATGTCTGCTCTGTAGAGAGATAGGTAACCTGTCAAATCAACTAACCAGTGTGGAACTGTCCCTGTATGTCTGCTCTGTAGAGAGATAGGTAACCTGTCAAATCAACTAACAGTGTGGAACTGTCCCTGTATGTCTGCTCTGTCGAGAGATAGGTAACCTGTCAAATCAACTAACCAGTGTGGAACTGTCCCTGTATGTCTGCTCTGTCGAGAGATAGGTAACCTGTCAAATCAACTAACCAGTGTGGAACTGTCCCTGTATGTCTGCTCTGTAGAGAGATAGGTAACCTGTCAAATCAACTAACCAGTGTGGAACTGTCCCTGTATGTCTGCTCTGTAGAGAGATAGGTAACCTGTCAAATCAACTAACCAGTGTGGAACTGTCCCTGTATGTCTGCTCTGTCGAGAGATAGGTAACCTGTCAAATCAACTAACCAGTGTGGAACTGTCCCTGTATGTCTGCTCTGTAGAGAGATCTGTAACCTGTCAAATCAACTAACCAGTGTGGAACTGTCCCTGTATGTCTGCTCTGTAGAGAGATAGGTAACCTGTCAAATCAACTAACCAGTGTGGAACTGTCCCTGTATGTCTGCTCTGTAGAGAGATAGGTAACCTGTCAAATCAACTAACCAGTGTGGAACTGTCCCTGTATGTCTGCTCTGTAGAGAGATAGGTAACCTGTCAAATCAACTAACCAGTGTGGAACTGTCCCTGTATGTCTGCTCTGTCGAGAGATAGGTAACCTGTCAAATCAACTAACCAGTGTGGAACTGTCCCTGTATGTCTGCTCTGTAGAGAGATAGGTAACCTGTCAAATCAACTAACCAGTGTGGAACTGTCCCTGTATGTCTGCTCTGTAGAGAGATAGGTAACCTGTCAAATCAACTAACCAGTGTGGAACTGTCCCTGTATGTCTGCTCTGTCGAGAGATAGGTAACCTGTCAAATCAACTAACCAGTGTGGAACTGTCCCTGTATGTCTGCTCTGTAGAGAGATAGGTAATCTGTCAAATCAACTAACCAGTGTGGAACTGTCCCTGTATGTCTGCTCTGTAGAGAGATAGGTAACCTGTCAAATCAACTAACCAGTGTGGAACTGTCCCTGTATGTCTGCTCTGTAGAGAGATAGGTAACCTGTCAAATCAACTAACCAGTGTGGAACTGTCCCTGTATGTCTGCTCTGTAGAGATAGGTAACCTGTCAAATCAACTAACCAGTGTGGAACTGTCCCTGTATGTCTGCTCTGTAGAGAGATCTGTAACCTGTCAAATCAACTAACCAGTGTGGAACTGTCCCTGTATGTCTGCTCTGTAGAGAGATAGGTAACCTGTCAAATCAACTAACCAGTGTGGAACTGTCCCTGTATGTCTGCTCTGTAGAGAGATAGGTAACCTGTCAAATCAACTAACCAGTGTGGAACTGTCCCTGTATGTCTGCTCTGTAGAGAGATAGGTAACCTGTCAAATCAACTAACAGTGTGGAACTGTCCCTGTATGTCTGCTCTGTAGAGAGATAGGTAACCTGTCAAATCAACTAACCAGTGTGGAACTGTCCCTGTATGTCTGCTCTGTAGAGAGATAGGTAACCTGTCAAATCAACTAACCAGTGTGGAACTGTCCCTGTATGTCTGCTCTGTAGAGAGATAGGTAACCTGTCAAATCAACTAACCAGTGTGGAACTGTCCCTGTATGTCTGCTCTGTAGAGAGATAGGTAACCTGTCAAATCAACTAACAGTGTGGAACTGTCCCTGTATGTCTGCTCTGTCGAAAGATAGGTAACCTGTCAAATCAACTAACCAGTGTAGAACTGTCCCTGTATGTCTGCTCTGTAGAGAGATAGGTAACCTGTCAAATCAACTAACCAGTGTGGAACTGTCCCTGTATGTCTGCTCTGTAGAGAGATAGGTAACCTGTCAAATCAACTAACCAGTGTGGAACTGTCCCTGTATGTCTGCTCTGTCGAGAGATAGGTAACCTGTCAAATCAACTAACCAGTGTGGAACTGTCCCTGTATGTCTGCTCTGTAGAGAGATAGGTAACCTGTCAAATCAACTAACCAGTGTGGAACTGTCCCTGTATGTCTGCTCTGTAGAGAGATAGGTAACCTGTCAAATCAACTAACAGTGTGGAACTGTCCCTGTATGTCTGCTCTGTAGAGAGATAGGTAACCTGTCAAATCAACTAACAGTGTGGAACTGTCCCTGTATGTCTGCTCTGTAGAGAGATAGGTAACCTGTCAAATCAACAAATTTGATTTATTTATTTTTTATTTCTCCTTTATTTAACCAGGTAGGCTAGTTGACAACAAGTTCTCATTTACAACTGCGACCTGGCCAAGATAAAGCAAAGCAGTTCGACACAAACAAAAACACAGAGTTACACATGGAATAAAAAAACATACAGTCAATAATACAGTAGAAAATCTATATACAGCATGTGCAAATGAGGTAGGATAAGAGAGGTAAGGCAATAAATAGGCCATGGTGGCGAAGTAATTACAATGTAACAATGTAACAATTAAACACTGGAGTGATAGATGTGCAGAAGATGAATGTGCAAGTTGAGATACTGGGGTGCAAAGGAGCTAGATAAATAAATAAATACAGTATGGGGATGAGGTAGATTGGATGGGCTATTTACAGATTAGCTATGTACAGGTGCAGTGATCTGTGAGCTGCTCTGACAGCTAGTACTTAAAGCTAGTGAGGGAGGTAAGAGTCTCCAGCTTCAGAGATTTTTGCAGTTCGTTCCAGTCATTGGCAGCGGAGAACTGGAAGGAAAGGCGGCCAAATGAAGAATTGACTTTGGGGGTTACCAGTGAGAAATACCTGCTGGACCGCGTGGGTGCTGCTTTGGTGACCAGTGAGCCGAGATAAGGCGGGGATTTACCTAGCAGAGACTTGTAGATGACCTGGAGCCAGTGGGTTTGGCGACAAGTATGTAGTGAGGGCCAGCCAACGAGATCATACAGGTCGCAGTGGTGGGTAGTATATGCGGTTTTGGTGGCAAAACGGATGGCACTGTGATAGACTGCATCCAATTTGTTGAGTAGAGTGTTGGAGCCTATTTTGTAAATGACATCGCCGAAGTCAAGGATTGGTAGGAGCGTGAGTGAAGCATGCCCTGTTGCGAAATAGGAAGCTGATTCAAGATTTCATTTTGGATTGGAGAAGTTTAATGTGAGTCTGGAAGGAGAGTTTACAGTCTAACCAGACACCTAGGTATTTGTAGTTGTCCACATATTCTAAGTCAGAACTGTCCAGAGTAGTGATGCTGGACGGGCGGGCAGGTGCGGGCAGCGATCGGTTGAAGAGCATGCATTTAGTTTTACTTACGTTTAATAGCAGTTGGAGGCCACGGAAGGAGAGTTGTACGGCATTGAAGCTCATCTGGAGGTTAGTCAACACAGTGTCCATCGAAGGGCCAGAGGTGTACAGAATGGTGTCGTCTGCGTAGAGGTGGATCAGAGAATCACCAGCAGCGAGAGCGACATCATTGATGTATAGAGAGAAGAGAGTCGGCCCGAGAATTGAACCCTGTGGCACCCCCATAGAGACTACCAGAGGTCCGGACAACATGCCCTCCGATTTGACATACTGAACTCTATCTGAGAAGTAGTTGGTGAACCAAGCGAGGCAATCATTTGAGAAACCAAGGCTGTTGAGTCTGCAAATAAGAATGTTGTGATTGACGGAGTCGAAAGCTTTAGCTAGGTTGATGAATACGGCTGCACAGTAATGTCTCTTATCGATGGCGTTTATGATAGGACCTTGAGCGTGGCTGAGGTGCACCTCGTGAAAACTGTATATGTCACACCTTGATCTGATTCACCTGTCTTTTTGCTTTTCTCCATCCCCCTCCATGTGTCACCCTTCTTCCCCATTATCCCCAGTGTATTTATACCTGTGTTCTCTGTTTGTCTATTGCCAGTTCGTTTTGTTAGTCAAGCCTACCAGCGTTTTCCCCCTTGCGCCTGTCTATTTCTAGTTCCTGTTTTCTAGTTTTCCTGGTTTTGACCATTCTGACCCTGAGACTGCCTGCCGTTGTCACGCCTTGGTCATTGTATCTTGTGTTTTGTTAATTGTTTGGGTAGGCCAGGGTGTGACATGGGTTTATATGTTGTATTTCGTATTGGGGTTTGTATTAATTGGGAGTGTGTATTATTAGGGGTGTGTCTAGTTAGGCTTGGCTGCCTGAGGCGATTCCTAATTGGAGTCAGCTGATTCTCGTTGTCTCGGATTGGGAACCGTATTTAGGCAGCCTGAGTGCGCGTTGTATTTCGTGGGTGATTGTACCTGTCTTAGTGTTAGTCACCAGATAGGCTGTTATTGTTTCACTCGTTTGTTGTTTTCGTATTTTCAGTTATCTCATGTACCGCATTATTCTTCATTAAAAGTCATGAGTAACCTACACGCTGCATTTCGGTCGGACTCTCTACAAACAACAGACGAAGTTCATTACAGCCGTTCTGTACCTTTTGGACTCTGATCTGGATTACCGACTTCTGCCTGCCCTTGACCTGTAGTTTTGCCTGCTCCCTGTTCTAGTAATACACTTGTGTTACTTTGACTCTGTCTGCATCTGGGTCTTCCCTAAAACGTGATAGTATAGGGCCATAAGCAAACCACAAAATGCACATCAATATGTGGGGCTCTGAGATGGGCATGTCACTTGTGTAAATAGAGCGACAAAACTCTAGACCACCTTTACCACACACAGAAACACATACAAAGATATCCCTCGCCCTACATTTGGAAAATCTGATCATAACTCTATCCTCCTGATTCCTGATTGTAAATGTAGGGCGAGGGACGACGTAGCGTCCTACCTCGCCAACAGCCTGTGAAAATGCAGTGCGCCAAATTCAAAACAACAAAAATCTCATAATTAACATTCCTCAAGCATACAAGTATTTTACACCATTTTAAAGATATAATTATCGTTAATCTAGCCACAGTGTCTGATTTCAAAAAGGCTTTACAGCGAAAGTACCACAAACGATTATGTTAGGTCACCATCAACTCACAGAAAAACACAGCCATTTTTCCAGCCAAAGAGAGGAGTCACAAAAAGCACAAATAGAGATACAATTAATCACTAACCTTTGATGATCTTCATCAGATGACACTCATGGACTTCATGTTACACAATACATGTATGTTTTGTTCGAAAAAGTGCATATTTATATCAAAAATCTCATTTTACATTGGCACGTTACGTTCAGTAGTTCTAAAACATGCAGTGATTTTGCAGAGAGCCACATCAATTGAAACAACGTTCTAAAGACTGTTGACATCTAGTGGAATCCTTAGGAAGTACAATATGACTGCATTTACACTGCATATTTGAATGGCATCGAGTAGAAAAACTACAAACCTCAGATGTCCCACTTCCTGGTTGGATTTTTCTCAGGTTTTCACCTGCCATGTGAGTTCTGTTGTACTCACAGATATCATTCAAACAATTTTGGAAACTTCAGAGTGTTTTTTATCCAATACTACTAATAATATACATATATTAGCATCTGGGACAGAGTAGCAGGCTGTTTACTCTGGGCACCTTATTCATCCAAGCTACTCAATACTGCCCCCCTGTCACCAAGAAGTTAACCTTACCCGAAGCTGGCATTTGGTCTAACGATGCATATCCTTGTTCAGCCTCGACTCTGAGAATCATAGGATAATACAGTTCTTCAGGTCCCCTTGATAGGATAGTCTTGAATGGAAGTCATCCAGAAATCGTCCAGTAGTCTCATCAGGAAGCATGTTCGTGTGGCTCTCTTACGCCGCCTTTTTCTTTGTCCCAGTATTAGGGGCTGTGCTGATACCCAGAAGCTGTTTTCAGTCATAGGAAATGATGGCGGAAATATTATGTACAAAAAATAAGTTCAGATCAGTGTACAAAAACACACCAAAACAGCAGAATAGGTCAGAAGTCCACAAGACGGAAGCCATCCACTGTAACGCCATCTTCTATGAATGCAACTGTTTACGTCAAATTGTTTCGTGTTTTACTTGTAGCCCTGGTTGTCTTGAAAATAAAAATGGTATTATACTTAATTGTGAGGTTAAATATAAGGGCTGGACATGCAGATAAATAAAAGTCAGATAAATGAAAAGCCGATTTTTGCTTGGCTCTTGGGACTGACAGGGTTAAAACAAGACCCAGAAGCATTAACATCCGGATCAACAGCAGAGAATGAATTGTTGCATTTGATCTCCCAGTCCGTCTTGCTCTTCAAGGGGATTCGTATTTGAATAGCTTATAAGGCTCTCTAGGAATTTGTAGAGTTCATTCTTCCTCTCTCTCCCTATTTTCCATGTTCCCTCAACATCAGTGATTTTAGAGCTTTTAGTGCTGTCACCCATTACTAGAAGTGAATGTCTTGAGTTGGAGCTGGGGAGGGAATGTAGTCATTAGGGAATGCCTATGGTTACATCCCTTGAAACTACAGAATACTCTCTCTCACTCTCTCGCTCTCGCCTGTCCCCCAGATTTCCAGGCGTTGGGGCTGAAGAGGAGAATGTTCTTCAACCCTGACCCCTAGCTGAAGATCACCATCCAGCCCAGCAAGTGCAGCCTCTAATCTGACTAGGTATCCCCCTTTCCATTTCCCTTTCTCTACCCTGCAGTGCTCCACCACGGCAAGGAGAAATGCTCCTGCATCATCTGTAACACCGTTAACCACGTCTGGCAGAGAGGGGTGAGTCTGACGACTGACTGGTGGGTTGATAGGGTTGTCAGTGGTCTAGGGTTCTGGGGTACTTGCCAGTGGTCTAGGGTTCTAGGGTACTTGCCAGTGGTCTAGGGTTCTAGGGTACTTGCCAGTGGTCTAGGGATCTAGGGTACTTGCCAGTGGTGTAGGGTTCTAGGGTACTTGCCAGTGGTGTAGGCTTCTAGGGTACTTGCCAGTGGTCTAGGGATATAGAGTACTTGCCAGTGGTGTAGGGTTCTAGGGTACTTGCCAGTGGTCTAGGGTTCTATGGTACTTTGCAGTGGTCTAGGATTACAGAGTAGTTGCCATTAGTCTAGGGTTCTAGGGTACTTGTCAGTGGTCTAGGCATATAGAGTACTTGCCAGTGGTGTAGGGTTCTAGGGTACTTGCCAGTGGTCTAGGGTTCTAGGGTACTTGCCAGTGGTCTAGGGTTCTAGGGTACTTGCCAGTGGTGTAGGGTTCTAGAGTACTTCCCAGGGGTGTAGGGTTCTAGAGTACTTGTCAGTGGTGTAGGGCTCTAGGGTACTTCCCAGGGGTGTAGGGTTCTAGGGTACTTGCCAGTGGTCTAGGGTTCTAGGGTACTTGCCAGTGGTGTAGGGTTCTAGAGTACTTCCCAGGGGTGTAGGGTTCTAGAGTACTTGTCAGTGGTGTAGAGTTCTAGGGTACTTCCCAGGGGTGTAGGGTTTGTTGGTCAAGTTCTTCAACAGATGATCAGGTCTATATAATTATCAAACTTACATATATTGGTAGTAGAAAGGAAACACAGACTCTGATTAAGTATAAAAAGGATCCTTTAGTCATACAATTGTAGGCAGAAGTTGGTGCAGAGTACAGTATATGTTAGCTCTACCCAGGTTCTGCAAAGTGTCTAAGATATCCTGTAACTCATATAGCCTCCCCAGTCCTCCTTGCGTGACTTTCCCTGGCAACAACATTTTAATAAATCGAACCTCCCCCTGACAACAGCAACCATCTTGTCATCCATTAAAAGCTCAGAAGTGGGTTTGACCGAAACTTGACCTTTCATCACAAGTATAGGGTCACAACAAGGTGAACGAGTCTAAGCATCTTCTGACAGGTGGCTGTTTTCATCAGGCTTGCGGCAGCTTTGTGTTCTCAGAAAACCAGTCGTATTCTCAGAACCTCAGACAGCCACGGTGCGGCCCAGACAGGAGGAGTATGAGTGTAGGCGGTTTCCGCCTTCTGATAGTGTCTGCAGGGCATATCACTCAAAACAGGTGTTAACCCCTTCAGGTTCTAGGGTACTTGCCAGTTGTCTGTGGGTACTTTTGGTTATGTGACTGTGTTACTCTGGTGGTCTAGTTTCTTCAACCTTTATTTTTTCCAGGAAGTGAACCCAGGGAGCTATGGCAAGACCTCAGCAATGAGAAAGCATTAAGTTTACAAAACGATAAACACAATACAATGAAAAATGAAGGTTGAGGTCATCTGGCCAGTGGTCTATGGGTACTCTAGTGACTACCTTGGTTCTGATATCTAGTCTGATTTTTGAGTGCTCCGAAACCTCTTCCACCCCACTTATGTAACCAAGCTGCCTCATGGGGTAAGCCCCTGCCTTGGGGCGGCAGGGTAGCCTAGTGGTCAGAGTGTTGGACTAGTAACTGGAAGTTTGCAAGTTCAAACCCCTGAGCTGACAAGGTACAAATCTGTCGTTCTGCCCCTGAACAGGCAGTTAACCCACTGTTCCTAGGCCGTTATTGTAAATAAGAATTTGTTCTGAACTGACTTGCCTGGTTAAATAAAGGTTAAAAAAATAAGAAAATGAGGTAAGCCACTGTGTCCTGGGTAAGCACTTGTCTCTGTGACACTTTGTTCTGGTTCACTGGATTTTAGAGCAGGGTTCCCCAAGTGACGGCCCAAATGTGGCCCACGGGTCATTTTATTTGACCCCAATAAAAAAAATTGGTGGGGGTACATGAAAGACTAACAACGTTAAAAGCTCCAAGTGATTTTAATTTTGGAAATCTGTTCTAAAATATGCCCACGCATAACGGACAGATATGTGCGACTGTATACAAATGTATGTTTTAGTCAAATATTATACATGTTTATGCTTCTTGCTGTCAATTTGCAGTCTACAAGTGATTTGTAATTACGTTCCGGCCCCCTGACCATCTACTCAATAAAAAGTCAGCCTGCTGTTGAACCTTGTCGATGATCCCTGGTCTAGAGCCATAGCGTTGAGGACAAGCCTGCCTATTACCTTTGACATGATAATAACACGTTTTCATCCTTCATAATGGACCTTGGTCAGGGTCGTGGATACTCTAGTCTATGGGGGTTATGTGTTTGGAAAGCTCTCTCTTATCTCTTCAAAAGAGCACTATAATTCTACCCTGACCCACGTCTTTTGAGAACATGATTGAACTCAGGGCTCAGGGGAAAAGGACCATTTAGACGGCCGAAGCTGAGAAATGGATGATATAAATAAGCAAGTTTGTCTGAGCTGAGAGGTGTTCGAACTGCTACAAGAATGATTTACAGGCTGATGTCTGACAGGCGGTAATCTCGCCTTCTTTTGTATCTCCTTCCGACTGTCTGTCTCTGCTACACAGAGCATTTCCCTACATCCCCCCCTGGCTATTAGCTCTAATCTAGCAAGACAGTTTCCCTGAGAATGATGACACTGACCTGGGAAACACATTTCACAGAGATAAAGTGGCCTCAAAGCATACTCTGTCTAGAGTAAGGATTCTGGAGAAAAGAAGACTAAAGCCTTGGTTGGCGAGGTGTATGCAAGTGTGGTGTCATTTTTCACTGGCCTGCTCTGTGTTAACGCAACACACCTCGATGGGAATGCTGTCAGACATGTCATTGGCCTGCTCTGCTTTAACACAACACAGCTCGTTGGGAATGCTGTCAGACATGTCATTGGCCTGCTCTGCTTTAACGCAACACACCTCGTTGAGAATGCTGTCAGACATGTCATTGGCCTGCTCTGCTTTAACGCAACACACCTCGTTGGGAATGCTGTCAGACATGTCATTGGCCTGCTCTGTGTTAACGCAACACAGCTCGTTGGGAATGCTGTCAGACATGTCATTGGCCTGCTCTGCGTTAACACAACACAGCTCGTTGGAAATGCTGTCAGACATGTCATCTGCCTGCTCTGCTTTAACACAACACAGCTCGTTGGGAATGCTGTCAGACGTGTCATTGGCCTGCTCTGCTTTAACACAACACAGCTCGTTGGGAATGCTGTCAGACATGTCATTGGCCTGCTCTGCTTTAACACAACACAGCTCGTTGGGAATGCTGTCAGACATGCCATTGGCCTGCTCTGCGTTAACACAACACAGCTCGTTGGGAATGCTGTCAGACGAGTCACTGGCCTGCTCTGCTTTAACACAACACAGCTCATTGGGAATGCTGTCAGACGAGTCACTGGCCTGCTCTGCGTTAACACAACACAGCTCGTTGGGAATGCTGTCAGACATGTCATTGGCCTGCTCTGCGTTAACACAACACAGCGCGTTGGGAATGCTGTCAGACGAGTCACTGGCCTGCTCTGCGTTAACACAACACAGCTCGTTGGGAATGCTGTCAGACATGTCATTGGCCTGCTCTGCGTTAACACAACACAGCTCGTTGGGAATGCTGTCAGACATGTCATTGGCCTGCTCTGCGTTAACACAACACAGCTTGTTTGGGAATGCTGTCAGACATGTCATTGGCCTGCTCTGCGGTAACACAACACAGCTTGTTTGGGAATGCTGTAGTCTTTGCTGTGTGCTGGTTGAGCACTCCTATCTGACATTGAGATTTGTCTCCTCCTTAAATGGAGCAGCGAGAGAGACTTGAAAGGGGGAACCCCAGGGAAGCAGAGTCTTTGTGTGCTCCCCTGAATTCCCTTTGAACAACACAACAGAGTTAAACTTCAGCTTTCCACACATACTGATCTGATCCCTCCACTTTGTAATAACAATTTGTAAAGTCCGTAGTCTGTCCAAGATAAGTCTCCAGACTTACACTACCGGTCAAAAGTCTTAGAACACTTACTCATTCAAGGGTTTTTCTTTATTTTTACTATTTTCGACATTGTAGAATAATAGTGAAGACATCAAAACTATGAAATAACACATATGGGGTCACGGAGTAACCAAAAAAGTGTTAAATAAATCAAAACATATTTTTGATTTTAGATTCTTCAAATAGCCACCCTTTGCCTTGATGATAGCTTTGCACACTCTTGGGATTCTCTCAACCAGCTTCACCTGGAATGCTTTTCCAACAGTCTTGAAGGAGTTCCAACATATGCTGAGCACTTGTTGGCTGCTTGTCCTTCTTTCTGTGGTCTGACTCATCCCAAACCATCTCAATTGGGTTGAGGTCGGGTGATTGTGGAGGCCAGGTCATCTTGCGCAGCATTCCATTACTCTCCTTCTTGGTCAAATAGCCCTTACACAGCCTGGAGGTGTGTTGGGTCATTGTCCTGTTGGAAAACAAATGATAGTCCCACTAAGCCCAAACCAGATGGGATGGCGTATTGGTGCAGAATGCTATGGTAGCCATGCTGGTTAAGTGTGACTTAAATTCTAAATACATCACGGACAGGGTCACCAGCAAAGCACCCCCACACCATTACACCTCCTCCTCCATGCTTCACAGTGAGAAATACACATGCAGAGATCATCCGTTCACCCACACCACGTCTCACAAAGAAACAGCAGTTGGAACCAAAAATCTCCAGTTTGGACTCCAGACCAAAAGGACAAATTTCCACCAGTCTAATGTCTAATGTCCATTGCTTGTGTTTCTTGGCCAAAGCAAGTCTCTTCTTCTTATTGGTGTCCTTTTAGTAATGTTTTTTTTTGCAGCAATTTGACGATGAAGGCCTGATTCACACAGTCTCCTATGAACAGTTATGTTGAGATGTGTCTGTAACTTGAACTCTGTGAAGCATTTATTTGGGCTGCAATTTCTGAGACTGGTAACTCTAATGAAAGAGCCTGAGATAACTCTGGGTCTTCCTTTCCTGTGGCGGTCCTCATGAGAGCCAGTTTCAACATAGTGCTTGATAGTTTTTGCTACTGTACTTGAAAAAAAATAAAGTTCTTGAAATGTTTCGTATTGACTGACCTTCATAAAGTAATGATGGACTATTGTGTCTCTTTGCTTGTTTGAGCTGTTCTTGCCATAATATGGACTTGGTATTTTACCAAATAGGGCTATCTTCTGTAAACCACCCTACCTTGTCACAATATAATTGATTGGCTCAAATGCATTAAGAATGAAAGAAATTCCACCAAACACCTGTAAATTGAAATGCATTCCAGGTGACTACCTCATGAAGCTGGTTGAGAGAATGCCAAGAGTGTGCAAAGCTGTCATCAAGGTGGCTATTTGAAGAATCTCAAATATAAAATATATTTTGTTTTGTTTAACACTTTTTTGGTTACTACATGATTCCATATGTGTTATTTCATAGTTTTGATATCTTCACTATCATTCTACAATGTAGAAAATAGTAAGAATTATGAAAATCCCTTGAATGAGTAGGTCTTCTAAATCGTTTCATAAGTAGACAGACAGCAAGCTATTATTGATTGATCAATTAAATGTATTGGTAGATGTGGGGTTTTTTCCTAAGTAACCTTTTTCTGTCACCGTTGACTGATGATGTGTTGATGGCCAACAGAAGAGCCTTAACGGTGTGTGTGTGTGTGTGTGTGTGTGTGTGTGTGTGTGTGTGTGTGTGTGTGTGTGTGTGTGTGTGTGTGTGTGTGTGTGTGTGTGTGTGTGTGTGTGTGTGTGTGTGTGTGTGTGTGTGTGTGTGTGTGTGTGTGTGTGTGTGTGTGTGTGTGTGTGTGTGCCTCTCCCCTCAATGCCGGCTGTGCGGTTCTTGTGTGACAGAGTGAGTGGACGTCCTTGTATCTACATCACAGTCACATTGTCCTGAGGCAAGGGAGGACCATGGCACCGAGCCAAACCCCACAGAGCTGAACACACAGCATCTGTTCTGCCCTGCAAATAACACTGGAACCCACTGGGTGATTTTGACAGTGTGAAAAACCTCCCTTCAAATGTACAGTTCATATGTAATATTCTACAGTGCATATTCATACTGTATTTATGTTATTAAATTAGAAGTGGAAAAATAATCCAAATGCACCTCTCTTTCATGTCTGATATGTTGTAGGAGTAACGGTGTCCCTTAGTTTTTTTCCCTATTAAACCGTGTCAAACAGGAAGGTCACAGTGATAATATTGCCTTGTATTTCTCATTGAAATGTGCTGAGCGATTAACTGACTATTTTTTCTGTTACTAAACAACTAATTGACCGATATTGGTTCAATGACTTGAATTCCATTTAGTTCTTTTAATTTTGCGAGCCCAATGTGAGAGAAATCATGCCAAGAACTATGTGGAATGCTGGGCTGAAGGGAAAAAATAGTCAACCTTGTTCAGTGCAATTAAATACCATTGACCTTAATCATTTGCGCTTGTTTTTCCTGGCCCAGACCGATATGGATATACTTTTACACCTGCTATGTCAGGTTAGATACACACAGACCACATAGACCCATGGGAGAGGAATGTACACAACACAATGACAAGAGGGACAGAGACAGTTTGTGAAATGTTCCTTTATCAACTTGGGGAACTTTATCAACTTGGAGAACTAGTAAAATGATTTCGTCAGACACCTCTAATTTCCTATTTTTCTATTGATATATATGAAATAATGTCCACTTATTTTAGGCTTTGGAATTTCCATTAAAAAGGACTCAAATTATTTCCTAAATATCGAAACAGAAATCAGAAACAGTGCTAATATTTTATAGTTGAGTCAAAACCAAATCAACCTCAAAAAGCAGTAATACATTTACATTTACATTTAAGTCAGTTAGCAGACGCTCTTATCCAGAGCGACTTACAAATTGGTGCAGCACTATATGAAATGTGATGGAGGGAATCTCAGGATGGAGGAGGACGAGGTGAGGAGAGGGAGATATCGGGAAAGGGGAAGGAAGAACGAAAGCATAGACAGAACGAGAGTCGGAGAGAGTGTGAGATAGAGCAACCTAGGGATGAAAAGATGGAGAGGAGAGGCAAAATCAAATCAAATCAGATCAAATTGTATTTTATTTGTCACATGCGGTAGCAGAGAGAACAGTCTATGACTGGGTGGGCATATTTAGGGCCTTCCTCTGACACCACATGTTCTTTGTTGCAAAAGATGCAGCTACTCTTCCTGGGGTTCCACACAAAACACGAAACAGGACAAAATAGGACAAAATACAGAACATTAATAGACGATGTTTTGTTTTGATGGCCAACAGAAGAGCCCCTTACACTGTGTATAAGACAGTAGTTTTGGAATTGTTAGTTAGATTACTTGTTGGTTATTACTGCATTGTCGGAACTAGAAGCACAAGCATTTCGCTACACTCGCATTAACATCTGCTAACCATGTGTATGTGACAAATAAAATTTGATTTGATTTGATTTGGACAGAACTACAAAAAGCACACGTAGCCTACATATCAATACATAGACACAAACTATCTAGGTCCAATAGGGGAGAGGCGTTGTGCCGCGAGGTGTTGCTTGATCTGTTTGTTTTTTTAAAGGTTTGCTGTTTATTTGAGCAATATGAGATGGAACAGAGTTCCATGCAATAATGGCTCTATACAATATGCTTTCTCGAATATGTTCTGGATGTGGGGACTGTGAAGTCCTGGATGGCAGGAAGCATGGCCTCAGCCATGTACTGAGCCGTACGCATTACCTTCTGTAGCGTCCTGCGATCGGATGTCGAGCAGTTGCCATACCAGGATGAAACAAATCAGGATGCAGATATAGAACTTTTTTTCGGATCTAAGGACCAATGCTAAATCTTTTCAGTTTCTTCTTGAGGAATAGGCATCTTGGGGAATAGGCATTGTCTTGCCCTCCTCACGACTGTTTTCGTGTGTTTGGACCATGATAGTTTGTTGATGATGTGGAACCCAAAGAACTTGATGCTCTCAACCTGCTCCACTATAGCCCTGTCAATGTGAATGGGGGCGTGCTCGGCCCTCCATTTCCTGTAGTCCACGATCAACTCCTGATAGTGTTGATGTGAGCCATGACCAGCCTCTCAAAGCTCTTCTTGGCTCCAGATGTGGGTGCTACGGGACAACAGTCATTTAGCCAGGATAACTTGACGTTCTTGGTGGTCTGCTTGAAACATGTAGCTATTACAAACTCGGTCAGGGACACATTGGAAATGTCAGTGAAGACACTTGCCAGTTGGTCAGCGCATGCTCTGAGTACAAGTCCTGCTAATCCGTCTGGCCTTGTGAATGTTGACCTGTTTAACAGTTTTAATCACATCGGCTACAGAGAGCTTGATCACACAGTCATCCGTAACAGCTGGTGCTCTCATATGCATGCCTCGAATTGCTCATAGAAGTCATTTAGCTTGTCTGGTAGGTTTGTGTCACTGGGCAGCTCAAGGCTGGGTTTTCCTTTGTAATCCATAATATTTTGCAAGCCCTGCCAAATCCGACGAGTGTCGGAGCCGGTGTCGTAGGATCCAATCTTAGTCCTGTATTAATGCTTTTCCTTTTTGATGGTTCGTCGGAGGCCATAGTGTCTGGGTTAGAGTCCTGCTCCTTCAAAGAAGCAGCTCTACCCTTTAGCTCATTGCGGAAGTTGCCTGTCATCCTTTGCTTCTGGTTGGGGTATATGTATACACGGTCACTGTGGGGATGATGTCATCGATGCACTTATTGATGAAGCTGATGTGGTATACTCCTCATTGCCATTGGCTGAATCCTGGTGCTAGCAAAACAGTCCTGTAGCTTAGCATCTGAGTCATCTGACCACTTCTGTATTGAGTGATTAACTGTAATGGAAATATGCTGTCTATATACACACCAATGACCCAGGTCTTATCCTCTGCACCATTGCTTACAGACTTGTTTTTTTCAGTGAGTGGACTGATTTGGAATCAGTGTCAGTATAACTTGGAGCTCACTCCACAGTAGACCTCATTTTGAACCTTCTTTTGTGGACCTATGTTATACCGAATTTGTTTTTCGAGAGAGAGAGGGAGAGAGAGAGAGAGAGAGAGAGAGAGAGAGAGAGAGAGAGAGAGAGAGAGAGAGAGAGAGAGAGAGAGAGAGAGAGAGAGAGAGAGAGAGAGAGAGAGAGAGAGAGAGAGAGAGAGAGAGAGAGAGAGAGGATGTCAGTGGTGTAATATCAGTGTAATGTCAGTGGTATAATGTCAGTGGTATAATGTCAGTGGTATAATGTCAGTGGTATAATGTCAGTGGTATAATGTCAGTGGTATAATGTCAGTGGTATAATGTCAGTGTAATGTCAGTGGTATAATGTCAGTGGTATAATGTCAGTGTAATGTCAGTGGTATAATGTCAGTGGTATAATGTCAGTGGTATAATGTCAGTGGTATAATGTCAGTGGTATAATGTCAGTGGTATAATGTCAGTGGTATAATGTCAGTGTAATGTCAGTGGTATAATGTCAGTGGTATAATGTCAGTGGTATAATGTCAGTGGTATAATGTCAGTCTAATGTCAGTGGTATAATGTCAGTGGTATAATGTCAGTGGTATAATGTCAGTCTAATGTCAGTGGTATAATGTCAGTGTAATGTCAGTGGTATAATGTCAGTGGTATAATGTCAGTGGTATAATGTCAGTCTAATGTCAGTCTAATGTCAGTGGTATAATGTCAGTGTAATGTCAGTCTAATGTCAGTGGTATAATGTCAGTGGTATAATGTCAGTGGTATAATGTCAGTCTAATGTCAGTCTAATGTCAGTGGTATAATGTCAGTGTAATGTCAGTGGTATAATGTCAGTGGTATAATGTCAGTGGTATAATGTCAGTGGTATAATGTCAGTGGTATAATGTCAGTGGTATAATGTCAGTGTAATGTCAGTGGTATAATGTCAGTGGTATAATGTCAGTGTAATGTCAGTGGTATAATGTCAGTGGTATAATGTCAGTGTAATGTCAGTATAATGTCAGTGGCATAATGTCAGTGGTATAATGTCAGTCTAATGTCAGTGGTATAATGTCAGTGGTATAATGTCAGTGGTATAATGTCAGTGGTATAATGTCAGTGGTATAATGTCAGTGGTATAATGTCAGTCTAATGTCAGTCTAATGTCAGTGGTATAATGTCAGTGTATAATGTCAGTGGTATAATGTCAGTGGTATAATGTCAGTGGTATAATGTCAGTGGTATAATGTCAGTCTAATGTCAGTGGTATAATGTCAGTGGTATAATGTCAGTGGTATAATGTCAGTGGTATAATGTCAGTGGTATAATGTCAGTCTAATGTCAGTGGTATAATGTCAGTGGTATAATGTCAGTCTAATGTCAGTGGTATAATGTCAGTGGTATAATGTCAGTGGTCTAATGTCAGTGGTATAATGTCAGTGGTATAATGTCAGTGGTATAATGTCAGTGGTATAATGTCAGTGGTGTAATGTCAGTGGTATAATGTCAGTGGTATAATGTCAGCCTAATGTCAGTGGTATAATGTCAGTGTAATGTCAGTGGTATAATGTCAGTGGTGTAATGTCAGTGGTATAATGTCAGTGGTATAATGTCAGTGGTATAATGTCAGTGGTCTAATGTCAGTGGTATAATGTCAGTGGTATAATGTCAGTCTAATGTCAGTGGTATAATGTCAGTGGTATAATGTCAGTGGTGTAATGTCAGTGGTATAATGTCAGTGGTATAATGTCAGTGGTATAATGTCAGTGGTATAATGTCAGTGGTATAATGTCAGTGGTATAATGTCAGTGGTATAATGTCAGTGGTATAATGTCAGTGGTATAATGTCAGTGGTATAATGTCAGTGGTATAATGTCAGTGGTATAATGTCAGTATAATGTCAGTGGTATAATGTCAGTCTAATGTCAGTGGTATAATGTCAGTGGTGTAATGTCAGTGGTATAACATCAGTGGTATAATGTCAGTGGTATAATGTCAGTGGTATAATGTCAGTGGTATAATGTCAGTGGTATAATGTCAGTGGTATAATGTCAGTGGTATAATGTCAGTGGTATAATGTCAGTCTAATGTCAGTGGTATAACATCAGTGTTATAATGTCAGTGGGGGGTCCACCTGTTGACCCCTCAGTTTGTAAACCACTGTTTTAAACGCTCCTATAGCAGTGTCCTCAACCATCCCTCCATTTTGTGTCTTGTGTGCAGTGCTTAAATGTGATGCAATCCTGATGACCCAGTCATGAATCAGACCTGTGACCTATCCCTGTCCCAGGCTAATCTTTCTCACTGTGGTCGCGCCACGCCGCGCTGTAGCATTTAGCTTCTGTCACAGTCTATCCTTCCTGGCATATTTGCAACCTCCTGAGTCGGGACTGGGCACATACGAGCTACCTTAGCGCTTGCCTCGGCTGGCCTGTCTGACTCGGCAAAAGGCTTATAATCATCAAACACCCCATGGAGACGGAACACCACTAAAATGTTAATGATTGGACGGGAGATAGTGTTCTGCTTCTTGTTGGCTCAGTGGATTATTTCATGCTAGCTCAGTAAGTAGTGTCTGGTGAGATTTTTAGCTAACAATGGCAGAAACAGAGAATGCCTCTTTGGGCGCGGTAGGTAGCCTTGAGGTTAGAGTGTTGGGTCAGTCCGAGTGATTGCTGGTTAAAATAACGGAGCCGACAAAGTGAGAAAAAAATCTGTTGCTGTGCCCTTGAGCAAGGCACTTGACACGAATTCCTCCAGAGGCGCTGTATAATGGTGACCCTGGTCATGAACCCCATCAATGGTGACCCTGGTCAAAAAAAAACTCAATGGTGACCCTGGCCATAAACCCCCTCAATGGTGACCCTGCTCATGAACCCTCTCAATGATGACCCTGGTCATGAACCCCCTCAATGGTGACCCTGGTCATGAACCCCCTCAATGGTGACCCTGGTCATGAACCCCCTCAATGGTGACCCTGGTCATGAACCCCCTCAATGGTGACCCTGGTCATGAACCCGCTCAATGGTGACCCTGGTCATGAACCCCCTCAATGATGACCCTGGTCATGAACCCCCTCAATGGTGACCCTGGTCATGAACCCCCTCAATGATAACCCTGGCCATGAACCCCCTCAATGGTGACCCTGCTCATGAACCCCCTTAATGGTGACCCTGGCCATGAACCCCCTCAATGGTGACCCTGGTCATGAACCCCCTCAATGGTGACCCTGGTCATGAACCCCCTCAATGGTGACCCTGGTCATGAACCCCCTCAATGCAGGTGTCTCAGGCTTAGTTGGAATATACAACAACAACAAAAACACATTTCCGTTACACAGGACAAAAATAAACACCCCCCAAATTAATAGATTATTATTATAACAGTTAGAAGTCAGAAGCTGGAAGACCAGAAGTACTTCTAAATGGCACTATGTCGTGCTGTTGTCGTTTTTCACCTCCTAGATCTGCATTACATATTAAACTGGGCCATCATCAACCTTGATATAGGCTCATTACATATTCAACTGGGCCATCATCAACCTTGATATAGACTCATTACATATTAAACTGGGCCATCTTCAACCTTGATATAGACTCATTACATATTCAACTGGGCCATCATCAACCTTGATATAGGCTCATTACATATTAAACTGGGCCATCATCAACCTTGATATAGGCTCATTACATATTAAACTGGGCCATCATCAACCTTGATATAGGCTCATTACATATTCAACTGGGCCATCTTCAACCTTGATATAGGCTCATTACATATTCAACTGGGCCATCATCAACCTTGATATAGACTCATTACATATTAAACTGGGCCATCTTCAACCTTGATATAGGCTCATTACATATTCAACTGGGCCATCATCAACCTTGATATAGGCTCATTACATATTAAACTGGGCCAACATCAACCTTGATATAGGCTCATTACATATTAAACTGGGCCATCTTCCACCTTGATATAGACTCATTACATATTCAACTGGGCCATCATCAACCTTGATATAGACTCATTACATATTAAACTGGGCCATCTTCCACCTTGATATAGGCTCATTACATATTCAACTGGGCCATCATCAACCTTGATATAGGCTCATTACATATTAAACTGGGCCATCTTCCACCTTGATATAGGCTTAAAGCTGGAATCCTTCATGGTGAAACTGCCAGGGGATATTATCAGATAAGCTACACTAACAATCAGTAAGCTAACACTTTTGTTCTTGCCTACTGGAGGAGTGATATGAAGGCTTGGAACTGGGAGAATGCCTCACTCTGTGCATCCCAACAAAGCATTTCCCTCGCTCCTGGCACTCGAGCACAGCAAACACTTCTGTATTCTCTCGTGCGTCTTGGTTGGTTTACCCTTCAGGCTGTAGGCTAATGATAGCTAGCACAGAGCATGTTGTTGTTACTCCTCCCTCGGTGACTGACTCCAAAGTCTCTCGTAAACTAGGAAGGGAGGTGTACTAGAGGGGAACCAACTTAATTAGAATGAAATGTTAGAAACCTCCCTGGCCGGGCTTTAAGTGACAACAAACAATCTTGTGAATGTTGCTCTACAGAGGGTTGCTTTGTTTTTTTCTGGCGGGTTAGCTAAGCTAAGCTTAGCATCTCTGGTTCAGCAGTTGGGCTCAATAATAGCACTCCACTGTATGTGCCTGAGGCTGTTCCATAGCAGGCAAGCCATCTATAGCTCTGCTGTACTGTACAGTAGGTGCCCTGTTTTAGCTTAGCCGCCACAGTAGTCTCCCAGATGGCTGCTGGTTAGAGGAATTATTTTGTCTTAGTTAAGAACAAATTGTCATCCAATAGGCTTTGATTAAATTAAAACCTCCTCCATGTATATCTCACTAGGTCAGGATATTAAAACTCCTCCGTGTATATCTCACTAGGTCAGGATATTAAACCTCCTCCATGTATATCTCACTAGGTCAGGATATTAAAACTCCTCCGTGTATATCTCACTAGGTCAGGATATTAAACCTCCCCCATGTATATCTCACTAGGTCAGGATATTAAACCTCCTCCATGTATATCTCACTAGGTCAGGATATTAAACCTCCTCCGTGTATATCTCACTAGGTCAGGATATTAAACCTCCTCCATGTATATCTCACTAGGTCAGGATATTAAAACTCCTCCGTGTATATCTCACTAGGTCAGGATATTAAACCTCCTCCATGTATATCTCACTAGGTCAGGATATTAAACCTCCTCCGTGTATATCTCACTAGGTCAGGATATTAAACCTCCTCCATGTATATCTCACTAGGTCAGGATATTAAAACTCCTCCGTGTATATCTCACTAGGTCAGGATATTAAACCTCCTCCATGTATATCTCACTAGGTCAGGATATTAAACCTCCTCCATGTTTAAATCTCACTACGTCAGGATATTAAACCTCCCCCATGTATATCTCACTAGGTCAGGATATTAAACCTCCTCCATGTATATCTCACTAGGTCAGGATATTAAACCTCCTCCATGTATATCTCACTAGGTCAGGATATTAAACCTCCTCCATATATATCTCACAATGTCAGGATATTAAACCTCTATGTATATCTCACTAGGTCAGGATACCTCCATATATCCACTAGTTCTCATGTATCTATGGTCTTCATGATCTCCTTAAGTGTTTGAAACTTATTGTGGGAAGCTTGTTGAAGGCTACCCAAAACGTTTGACCCAAGTTAAACAATTTAAAGGCAATGCTACCAAATACTAATTGAGTGTATGTAAACTTCTGACCCACTGGGAATGTGATAAAGAAATAAAAGCTGAAATAAATCATTCTCTCTACAGTTATTCTTACATTTGACATTCTTAAAATACAGTGGTGATCCTAACTGACCTAAGACAGGGAATTTTTACTTGAATTAAATGTCAGGAATTGTGAAAAACCTGGCTATGGTGTATGTAAACTTTATGTTTCACAATTGTTATTATTATGAAATTTCACTGAGGAGGATGGTCCTCCCCTTCCTCCTCTGAGGAGCCTCAACTGCTGTATGTGTATGTTTTGCTGTCTGCTTCTTCTCCAAGACAGACCTGTCATTTACAATTAAAATTGAGCGTTAAGGATGACAAAACTACGGGCAGAGGGAAAGAGAGAGAGGCACTGCTGGGTGCAAATGACATTCAGCTGCTAGAGATTTTAAGTGGTGGTTCAGCGGTGAGGGGGGTTAGTGGACATTAACTAGGCCAGTGCAGGGAGGAATCAGTGCTTTCATTGTTGCTTTTAGTGCAAGCAGCAACTCAAGCGCAGCAGATACTAGCAGATCAACCAAGCCAGAGTGTTCCACTACGACACTGCAGCTGAAACCTGATAGGAGGCTGAGCGGTGGCACAACCGGTCGGTTGGTTTTAGGTGATCCAATTCAACCCTCCTCCACGCCAAGGCAATTTTTTCTTCCGCTGAACTGTGACCGATTGGACGCACTTCAGCAAATCCACTTTCACAGAGGACTTAACATCACAAACCCTGTTATAGTACGCCCAGTGGTTACCCGTGCTCTGGGACACTGCAAACACACATCACTTTTCTTATCTACATTTCAAAACCACCACAAACCTACAGTGAAATGCCAGTTTGTTTCATTTATCGGCAATATTCACTGGACAGGATCCTCCTCCGGTCTCTAACGTTTTGGATGCAGTTCAAGCCTTTCTCTGTCTCTCTCTCTCTCTCTCTCTCTCTCTCTCTCTCTCTCTCTCTCTCTCTCTCTCTCTCTCTCTCTCTCTCTCTCTCTCTCTCTCTCTCTCTCTCTCTCTCTCTCTCTCTCTCTCTCCATCTCTCTCTCTCTCTCTCTCTCTCTCTCTCTCTCTCTCTCTCTCTCTCTCTCTCTCTCTCTCTCTCTCTCTCTCTCTCTCTCTCTCTCTGTCTCTCTCTCTCTCTCTCTCTCTCTCTCTCTCTCTCTCTCTCTGTCTCTCTCTCTCCTCTCTCTCTCTCTCTCTCTCTCTCTCTCTCTCTCTCTCTCTCTCTCTCTCTCTCTCTCTCTCTCTCTCTCTCTCTCTCTCTCTCCCTGTCTCTCTCTCTCTGTCTGTCTCTCTCTCTCTCTCTCTCTCTCTCTCTCTCTCTCTCTCTCTCTCTCTCTCTCTCTCTCTCTCTCTCTCTCTCTCTCCCTGTCTCTCTCTCTCTGTCTGTCTCTCCCTGTCTCTCTCTCTCCATATCTCTCTCTCTCTCTCTCTCTCTCTCTCTCTCTCTCTCTCTCTCTCTCTCTCTCTCTCTCTCTCTCTCTCTCTCTCTCTCTCCCTGTCTCTCTCTCTGTCTCTCTCTCTCTCTCTCTCTCTCTCTCTCTCTCTCTCTCTCTCTCTCTCTCTCTCTCTCTCTCTCTCTCTCTCTCTCTCTCTCTCTCTCTCTCTCTCTCTCTCTCTCTCTCTCTCTCTCTCTCTCTCTCTCTCTCTCTCTGATCCCTGGCTGAGGGAGAGGGTGTTTAAGAGCCTTGGACAGTGCTCAGATTCTGTTGCCGCCTGCCTGGGCTCATTCAGCACCATGGACAGCAGCAGCGACAGATAGGAAGGGAAAGAATTAGAGAAAAAAAAAGAGAGTGAAGGAAGGAAGGGATGTAGAAATGAATTGAGGGAAGGAGGGAGAGAGATCGTTTTGGGAAGAAGGAGAGAAGAGAAACAGATAAAGACTATCTTAAGCAAGCGAGAGGATGCACATTTAATTTCAAAAGCTTTTCCTTCAAGAGACCAATGTTGTCATACATTGAAGACATAATCCAAACTCTACACACCATTAGAAGAATTCACATTTTAATAAAGTGTAAACAGCCAAATTGTATAATAGAGTCTAACCAATCAAGTGATATTATTACCAAGCCCATGGGCACGAACATAACATATCTTTCTCCTCATCTCCTCTCTCCGTCTGCGGCGCTTCAACTTTGTGTCCCTGCCTACGGACTTCAGACACTGGACAAGGCCCAAATCCCTGTCATTAGTATGAAGAAGAGACAGAGATATAGGGGACATAGTTCGGGATGCCTTGTAAAAACCCGACGGAGAATTGTATGGAATATGAATTATACGTCTTATTTATTTATATATTTATTGTCCTATCATGGGGAACTACATTTTAAAAATAAATCATATGTCTCATTTATTTGTTTATGATCCTATTTTTATGTAACGGTCCACAATCCTATACCCTAGACACCCACCTGAATGACCCAGATACTAGGGAGAAGTCCCTAACTGTTTTATGGGCCTGCTGTAAGCGGTCTGTATGCAGACAAAATGCGGTCAGAGACCTAGAGCAGCACCGCCCCCTCAAGATTCTGAGCTTGCTTGGCAGGGCTGGTCCTGCAAAGCCAAAACCTCTCAAAGCTGCTAATGAGAACCTTGACGACCTTGTACCTAGGACACCCGTTTAACATCCCATCCAAAAGACAACACCCTACACTGGGTAGTGTCCCCAATCACTGCCCTGGGGTATAGGGATATTGGTTTTAGACCAGAGGAAAGAGTGCCTCCTACTGGCCCTCCAACACCACTCCCATCCAGGGACTGACCAGGACCAATCCTGCTTAGCTTCAGACGCAAGCCAGCTGTGGAATGCAGGGTGGTATGCTGCTGGCTGGAAAATTATAGGGCAAAAAGAAAACCAAAATGAATGGTGTTGAGCGATAGATGGGAGGGTTTGAATGGAGCTGAAGAGTGGGACAAATAACAAGATAACCAATGTAAAACCTACAGGGTCTGTAAAATGTATATAGGTTCAGAAATTTTGTGAAATAGCACAGTTACAAATAGAAATCAAACTGGATGGACATCAGAAATAGAGGAAGGACTAAAAACAAACAAAATGTAACTATTGTAAAATAGATTGTGTCTGTAAAATGTGTATAAGATATATAAACTGCAGGTAGAAGCCTAAGTGTTATTGTTCATTAGTTTACTCCAATTGGGGGAAGGGTGGTAGGGTTTGGGGGAATAATAAAGGTATATTCTAGAAAAAGTATATATATATCTATATAGGTATGTGTATGTATATATGTGTATATATATGGATATATATATTTACCCCAAAAATTGATATGGGGGATTGGAAATGATGCAGGCAATTACATTGATGGAAGCAACAAACTTCCGGCTACATTATCCACCCCTTATCCACCCCTAAAATAAATATTTAAAAAAAAATCAGACAGCGATTGGGTAATCTGCCTATACCCTCCATCCTCTTAGCCAACCAGTAATCGTTGAATAAGTAACTGCATGAGCTCAGCCTATCCCACCAACAGGACATTATAGGCATCGACAAGATAGAACAGCTGCCTCTGGCAAAACAAGGGGTGGTGGTCTGTGTCTATTTGTCAATACCTGCTGGTGCACGAAATCTAATGTTTTGCTCGTCTGAGGTAGAGTATCTCAAGATAAGCTGTAGACCACACTACTTACCAAGATAATTTTTCATCTGTATTTTTCGTAGCTGTCTATTTACTAACACAAACCCATGCTGGCACTAAGACCGCACGTGCAAATAGTGAAAATAAATAAACATAAATATGGGTTGTATTTACAATGGTGTTTGTTCTTCACAGGTGGCCCTTTTCTTGTAGCAACAGGTCACACATCTTGCTGCTGTGATGACACACTGTGGTATTTCACCCAGTAGATATGGGAGTTTATCCATATGTGATTTGTTTTCAAATTCTCTATGTTTTTGTCTGGATAGGTTTCTCAATTTCTTTCTTAGGTTTTTACATTCTTCATCAAACCATTTGTCATTGTTGTACATTTTCTTAGGTTGTCTGCTTGACATTTTTAGATTTGATACGGGACCTGAGAAGTCAAATATACTGTTTAGGTGTTCTACTGCCAAGTTTACACCTTCACTGTACCAGTGAAATGTTTTGTCCATGAAGTTGTCTAAGAGGGATTACATTTGTTGTTGCCTAATTGTTTTTTAGGAGATTTCCACACTACTCTCCTTCCATCTATTGCATTTCTTAATATTATTCAGTTCCTTTGGCTTTGATGCCTCATGATTGATAATTGATCTATTCAAGTAGACTGGGATTTTGCTGTGATCTGATCCTTATTAATTTCTAGCCAGATTAAAATTTTTCCTGTTTTGACAAATGTTATAGACTGGGTTAGGTCTGCTCTATACCAAAATAGCACACCCTGTGAGTCTCTTCCCTGTTTCACGCCTGGTAGTTTGGTGGATGGGACTACCAGCTTGTTGTAACCTAGAGGGCAACTAATGGTTCCTTCTCCTCTATACCATGTTTCTTGTAGGATGACAATGTGTGTATTTCCAATTTCTTTGGTGAAGTCCGGGTTCCTGCTCTTTAGGCCAAAGGCAGATGACCTCTGACCTTGTATATTCCAGGATGAGATAGTAAGAGCTTTGTGTTCCATAGTGTCTCGTGTTGTTTTGGTGTGGTTTAGGCCCCAGGCCATCACAGTAGGTGTGAGCAGAGCATGTTGATCATCTGATACATGCCTATTAGGTCACAGGATGGGGCTTGGGTGGGTCTATTGGTGAGGGTTGGGCATGTTGCTCTGTTCACAGCCTGGGCATATGTGTGGCTGTTATGTTGAGGTCCTTGCTGCAGGGGCAGGGGGCATGTGGGGGGCAGAAGGGGCATAAGACTGATCTGGGGGAGGCATGTATAGGGTGTGGCTAGGGGTTGTTTGGGAGGTGTCGACTGGTGTGGGGGGTTGGCTGGTGGTGCTGTGGTCTGGGTCTTCTTAGGTCTTCTTGGTGTGGATCCTCTTGGTGCAGGTCCTCGGGGGAGGGGGGGTCGGGGCAGTTCTGGGAGGGTGTCTTGCCAGTCTGGGCAGGGTGAGGGGAGTTGCCTTCATAGTTCTGGCAAAGGTGGGGACTGCTGCCTTGTAGAGGTAGACCTGGTTATAAAGGCTGTTCAAGTCCAAGGTGGAGTGGAGGGCCAGATAAACATGTCGTTATGAGTCACAGTCCCGGGAAATGTGTGACCTCAGTGGGTGTGGGGATGTTGTCAGGAGAGCTATCTGGTGGGCTGACAGGGGGGGGGGGGGTCTGCTGGGTTGGTGGATCCTGCCTTGTCTGTACTGCTGTGGTGTTAAGACTGTGGTCGAGGTCTGGAGAGGACTGTTCTGTTGGCTTCTCTGGTGGGGAATGGCTAGCTGTCTCATGAGTGGTTCATTGTCACACTTCAGATTTCTCACGTCCCCTTGCAGTGCTGTCAGCTGGGCTGTGTGTTCCTCTCTCTCCGACCTTAAGGTCTCTCACCTCAGACCGGAGTGCAGCCAACTCTCTCTGTTGTTGTTGCGCTGGTCTGTTTTGTTTGTCTGTGCTGTCTGGAGTGTGTGGACTAGCTCGCTGAGCTCCACCATGTCTCTCTCCAGCTCGGTGGATTTATCCCTCTCAATGATGGAGGAGCAGTGCAGTTGTGGGAAGATTTCAGTGCTGGGGGGGGACTATCCTTGACTGCAGGACAGTTTGAATAGGTGTGATCAGTCCTTTTGGAAATATAGGATGTTGCCCTGCACTATCACTGCTCCATTGCTGTACAGGTTGACAGAGGGTGTCTCAGTCTCAGGGTCCTCGTTTGACACTATTCTGCTTTTCTACACTCCGGCAATACCCTCTCTCTTAAAAGAGGGGTAGTGTGCTCTTATAGCTGTGTGACATGCCCAGGGATGGTCTGTGTTGAACATTAGGTTGCTTACGCTCTCATTTTTGTAGCAGTCTGCAAAAAGTGTCTCTGGATTGTCCATGAGGACTCTTTCCCTGCCTTGTCATCTCTCTCGCTCTCTCTCTCTCTCTGTCTCTCTCTCGCTCTCTGTCTCTCTCTCTGTCTCTGTCTCTCTCTCTGTCTCTCTCTCTCTCTGTGTCTCTCTCTCTCTCTATGCCTACATGTCTGTCTCTCTCTCTATGCCTACATGTCTGTCTCTCTCTCTCTCTCTCTCTCTCTATGCCTACATGTCTGTCTCTCTCTCTCTCTATGCCTACATGTCTGTCTCTCTCTCTCTCTATGCCTACATGTCTGTCTCCCTCTCTATGCCTACATGTCTGTCTCTCTCTCTATGCCTACATGTCTGTCTTCCTCTCTATGCCTACATGTCTGTCTCTCTCTCTATGCCTACATGTCTGTCTCTCTCTCTCTCTATGCCTACATGTCTGTCTCTCTCTCTCTATGCCTACATGTCTGTCTCTCTCTCTCTATGCCTACATGTCTGTCTCTCTCTCTCTCTATGCCTACATGTCTCCCTCTCTCTCTATGCCTACATGTCTCCCTCTCTCTCTATGCCTACATGTCTGTCTCTCTCTCTATGCCTACATGTCTCTCTCTCTCTCTCTCTCTATGCCTATATGTCTGTCTCTCTCTCTCTCTCTCTATGCCTACATGTCTGTCTCTCTCTCTCTCTATGCCTACATGTCTGTCCCTCTCTCTCTATGCCTACATGTCTGTCTCTCTCTCTATGCCTACATGTCTCCCTCTCTCTCTATGCCTACATGTCTGTCTCCCTCCCTCTCTATGCCTACATGTCTGTCTCTCTCTCTATGCCTACATGTCTGTCTCCCTCTCTCTCTATGCCTACATGTCTGTCTTCCTCTCTCTCTATGCCTACATATCTGTCTCTCTCTCTCTATGCCTACATGTCTGTCTCTCTCTCTCTCTCTATGCCTACATGTCTGTCTTCCTCTCTCTCTGACATTCTATCTGTCATCCTATCTCTCTTTCTCGGTGTCTCTTTCTATGTCTTCCTCTCTCTCTCTCTCTCTCTCTCTCTCTCTCTCTCTCTCTCTCTCTCTCTCTCTCTCTCTCTCTCTCTCTCTCTCTCTCTCTCTTTATATATACAGTCAAAGTTGGAAGTTTACATACACTTAGGTTGGAGTCATTAAAACTCATTTTTCAACCACTCCACAAAATTCTTGTTAACAAACTATAGTTTTGGCAAGTCGGTTCGGACATTTACATTGTGCGTGACACAAGTCATTTTCCATCAATGGTTTACAGACAGAATATTTCACCTATAATTCACTGTATCACAATTCCAGTGGGTCAGAAGTTCACATACACTAAGTTGACTGTGCCATTAAACAGATTGGAAAATTCAAGAAAATTATGTCATGGCTTTAGAAGCTTCTGATAGGCTAATTGACATAAATTGAATCAATTGTAGGTGTACCTGTGGATGTATTTAAATGCCTACCTTCAAACTCTGTGCCTCTTTGCATGACATCATGGGAAAACCAAAATAAATTATCCAAGACCTCAGACAAAAACAGTCAATCTCCCCAAGTCTGGTTCATCCTTCCAAACACCTGAAGGTACCACGTTCATCTGTACAAACAATAGCACGCAAGTATAAACACCATGGGACCATGCAGCCGTCATACAGCTTTCTGTCTCCTAGAGATTAACGTACTTTGGTGGGAAAAGTGCAAATCAATCCCGGAGGAATTGGAGGAAACAGGTACAAAATAATTTATATCCACAGTAAAACGAGTCCTATATCGACATAACCTGAAAGGCAGCTCAGCAAGAAAGAAGCCACTGCTCCAAAACCACCATAAAAAGCCATACTACGGTTTGCAACTGCACATGTGGACAAATATCGTACTTTTTGGAGAAATGTCCTCTGGTCTGATGAAACAAAAATAGAACTGTTGGCCATAAGGACCATCGTTATGTTTGAGGAAAAAGGGGGAGGCTTGCAAGCAGAAGAACACCATCCCAACCGTGAAGCATGGGGGTAGCAGCATCATGTTGTGAGGGTGCTTTGCTGCAGGAGGGACTGGTGCACTTCACAAAATAGATCGCATCATGAGGCAGGACAATTATGTGGATATATTGAATTAAAGTCTCAAGACATAATTTAAAGCTTGGTCGCAAATGGGTCTTCCATGGACAATGACCCCAAGCATACTTCCAAAGTTGTGGCACAATGGCTTAAGGACAACAAAGTCAAGGTATTGGAGTGGCCATCACAAAGCCCTGACCTCAATCCTATTGAAAATGTGTGGCAGAACCGAAAAAGCTTGTGCGAGCAATGGGGCCTACAAACCTGACTCAGTTACACCAGCTCTGTCAGGAGGCATGGGCCAACATTCACCCAACTCATTGTGGGAAGCTTGTGAAGGCTACCCGAAACATTTCACCCAATTTAAACAATTTAAAGGCAATGCTACCAAATACTAATTGAGTGTATGTAAACTTCTGACCCACTGGGAATGTGATAAAATAAATAAAAGCTGAAATAAATCATTCTTCTACCTATTATTCTGACATTTCACATTCTTAAATTAATGTGGTGAACCTATCTGACCTAAGACATGGAATTTTTACTACTAACAGAGCAGCCTCAATTCATTGGGGCATGGACCACAAGGTGTTGAAAGCTTTCCACAGGGATGCTGGCCCAGTTGTGACAAGTTGACTGGATGTCCTTTGGGTGGTGGACCATTCTTCATACACACGGGAAACTGTTGAGCGTGAAAAACCCTGCAGTTTTTGACGCCGGTGCGCCTGGCACCTACTACAATAACACTTCAAAGGCTCTTAAATATTTTGTCTTGCCCAGTCACCACTCTAAATGTCACACACACACAATCCATTCTCATCTGTCTTTTGGCTTAAAAATATATTTTTTAACCTGTCTCCTTCCCAAACTTTTTTAGCCCACGACCTCATTTTGATATCTGAAAATTCTTGCGCCCCCAACCATGTGAAAATATGTAATAACAGCCAATGTTAACTTTTTTATTTCGGGATATGGCAGGCAATTGAAAAACAGTCTAACAGCATTTTTGATTGTCTTCTCAACTCACCATCACATACTTTTAATGTGGGGCTATGACAGTCAATTACAAATGAATCTGACATAATTTATCTTATCTCACCACCACTAATGAGATGGGTGTGGCTTGATGCATGTCATGTGCACCTCACCTCTGCTGTCACATCCAATCTGGATCAATATTAGGTTTTAATGCAGACGAGAGCACTGAATCCAGCTACACACAGATATGAGCTGGCGAAGAGTACCATGAGTTATAATGCTCAGAGGGAGACGTAGTGAACCGTGAATGCGAGGTCCGCACCATTCGATCACATGACAGCGGTTCGATTTCACTTACCAGCATGTCAACTGAGCCAGGGTCACAGTGTAAGGAGTTAGGAAGTAGGTCCCAAAGTGCTCTTCCAAGCATTGGAGGTGAACGGTCCTCACTCATGTAGGACACTTACTGATGCTGTTAGCTGTTAGAAACATGCACAGCCAAGGGAAGGCAAAGTTTGCTTTTGAAAGTGTCTCTGGAATAAGACATCTTTCCTCTGAATCCTCTGATTCATCTGTAGAAGGTTTTTGTATTTCCCCTGCATGCTTACGGTCAGTTCATTCAATTTCCCAAATATGTTACAT
This sequence comes from Oncorhynchus gorbuscha, assembly GCF_021184085.1. Classification (NCBI taxonomy): domain Eukaryota; kingdom Metazoa; phylum Chordata; class Actinopteri; order Salmoniformes; family Salmonidae; genus Oncorhynchus; species Oncorhynchus gorbuscha. Next base: position 77,560,422 of record NC_060184.1, on the reverse strand, counting down.
AGGCAAGCAGACAAATGTATGTTTTCATTACACAGAAAGTCAACAGTCTTTTTTTACATCCATTGCGAATGACAACAGTTCCTCTCTCACTGTGAAAAACCTTTCCAACACTCCCCCTCGATAACAGTCAAGCCTCGGTGTGAATTAGAACATCGTCGTGCTCTGATCCCACATCTCCACATAGTTTTGCGAACAGGCGTGTGAACAGAGGATGTGGTTTGATGTATATCACAATCTAAGTTGCAGTATATCTCTGAGTTCTGCGCTCAGCTCTTTTGTCGCCAGTTGCTCTCGGTGTATCCATTCTAGCTCAGTGGGTGTATCAAACAATAGGTCTGTATGGCAGAGGGAGACACATTCATAACTAGAGTGTAGAGGCCTGTTCCAAAGCCCACCTTTTGATACCATGGAATCTGTTTTTCGTCAATATAGCCACGCAGCACACGGAACATCCCCTGTGCCGTTTCATGCTCGGGAATCGTGCGACAGAACAATATGTCCTCTTGAATAGCATACCACAACATGTAGCGAACAAAAGTCGATGCATCTCGGCCCTCACAGCTAACGTCCATTTGGTGAGCATTCGGTGGGGAGTTTGAGTCGTTCAGTCAGTTTCCTCTTGATTGCTAGCTATAGCATCAATTCTTCGTTTATTAACAGGGTTATCTGACAAAGGTTGTGAGTTTCTGAGCCTCTGCCTCCCCACTGTTTTCACCATATCAATTGCAGCCGGTAATATCAAAGTCTCTGCAATAGTTTTCATAGTGCAGCGGGCTTAGACATTCACCGTGGTAATGATTCAAATGCAACCTTTCCCTTGATCTAAGGACGCTCTCTTGTTGAATTTTATCGTTTAGATTTGAATACATTTAATTTAGATTTAAGGTTAACCACATTACAATGATTTTGATATACAATGACAATATTATAATATATACAGTACCAGTCAAAAGTTTAGACACACCTATTCATTGCAGGGTTTTTCTTTATTTTTTTACTATTTCTACATTATAAAATAATAGTGAGGACATCAAAACTATGAAATAACACATATGGAATCATGTAGTAACCAAAAAAGAGTTTAACAAATCAAAATATATTTTATATTTGAGATTCTTCAAAGTAGCCACCCTTTGCCTTGATTTGCCTTGGCATTCTCTCAACCAGCTTCCTGAGATATTCACCTGGAATGCATTTCAATTAACAGGTGTGCCTTGTAAAAAGTTAATATGTGGAATTTATTTTCTTCTTAATATGTTTGAGCCAATCAGTTGTGTGTGACAAGGTAGGGGTGGTATACAGAAGGTAGCCCTATTTGGAAAAAGATCAAGTTCATATTATGGCAAGAACAGCTCAAATCAGCAAAGAGGAACAATAGTCCATCATTACTGTAAGACATGAAGGTCAGTCAATGAGGAAATTTTCAATAACTTTTAAAGGTTTTTTTCAAGTGCAGTTGCAAAAACCATCAAACGTCATGATGAAACTGGCTCTCATGAGGACCGCCTGTCACGCCTTGGTCTTAGTATTTTGTGTTTTCTTTAATTATTTGTTCAGGACAGGGTGTGACATGGGTTTATTGTGTTGTCGTATTGTTTTTTTTGTAGGCATTGGGATTGTGGCTGATTAGGGTTGTGTCTAGCATAGGCTTGGCTGCCTGAGGCGGTTCTCAATCAGAGTCAGGTGATTCTCGTTGTCTCTGTTTGGGAACCATATTTAGGTAGCCTGGGTTTCACTGTGTATTTTGTGGGTGATTGTTCCTGTCTCTGTGTAGTTTCACCAGATAGGCTGTAATAGGTTTCACGTTCCGTTTGTTGTTTTGTTTTTATTTAGTTATTTCATGTATCGTCGATTCTTCATTAAAGAACATGAGTAACCACCACTCTGCATTTTGGTCCGCTTCTCCTTCAACTGACGAACGCCGTTACACCGCCACAGGAAAGGAAGACCCAGAGTTAACTCTGCTGCATAAGGATAATTTCATTAGAGTTACCAGCATCAAAAATTGCTGCCCAAATAAATTCTTCACATAGTTCAAGTAACAGACACATCTCAACATCAACTGTTCAGAGGAGACTGTGTCAATCAGGCCTTTATGGTCAAATTGCTGCAAAGAAACCAATGCTAAAGGACACCAATAAGAAGAAGAGACTTGCTTGGGCCAAGAAACACGAGCAATGGACATTAGACCTGTGGAAATTTGTCCTTTGGTCTGGAGTCCAAATTGGAGATTTTTGGTTTCAACTGCTGTGGCTTTGTGAGACGCTGTCAGTGATTTATTTTGAATGCAAGGCACACATAAGCAGCATGACTACCACAGCATTCTGCAGCGATATGCCATCCCATCTGGTTTGCTCCAAGTGGGACTATCATTTGTTTTTCAACAGGACAATGACGCAACACACCTCCATGTAAGGGCTACTTGATCTGCAAATACAGTGGCTTGCGTAAGTATTCGCCCCCATTGTCATTTTTCCTATTTTGTTGCCTTACAACCTGGAATTAAAGTGGATTCTTGGGGGGTTTGTATCATTTGATTTACACAACATGCCTACCACTTTGAAGATGCAAAATATTTTTTGGGGGTGAAAAAAACAGGAAATAAGAGAAGAAAACAGAAAACTTGAGTGTGCAAAACTATTCACCCCCCAAAGTTAATACTTTGTACAGCCACCAAGATCTTTTGCAGCAATTACAGCTGCAAGTCTCTTGCGGTATGTCTCTATAAGCTTGGCACATCCAGCCACTGGGATTTTTTTGCCCATTCTTCAAGACAAAACTGCTCCAGCTCCTTCAAGATGGATGGGTTCAACTGGTGTACAGCAATCTTTAAGTCATACCACAGATTCTCAATTGGATTGAGGTCTGGGCTTTGACTAGGCCATTCCAAGACATTTAAATGTTTCCCCTTAAACCACTCGAGTGTTGCTTTAGGAGAATGCTTAGGGTCATTGTCCTGCTGGATGGTGAACCTCCATTCCAGTCTCCAATCTCTTGAAGACTGAAACAGGTTTCCCTCAAGTATTTCCCTGTATTTAGCGCCATCCATCATTCCTTCAATTCTGACCAGTTTCCCAGTCCCTGCCGATGAAAGACATCCCCCACAGCATGATTCTGCCACCACCATGCTTCACTGTGGTGGTGTTCTCGGGGTGATGAGAGGTGTTGGGTTTGCGCTAGACAAAGCATTTTCCTTGGATGGCCAAAAAGCTCAATTTTTGTGTTATCTGACCAGATTACCTTCTTCCATATGTTTGGGGAGTCTCCCACATGCCTTTTGGTGAGCACCAAACGTGATTGCTTATTTGTTTCTTTAAACAATGGCTTTTTTTGGCCACTTCCGTAAAGCCCAGCTCTGTGAAGTGTATGGCTTAAACCCTATTTGACCTCTAAGCTAACCTTGCTTCCCCACCTTACTTCCCCTCCCTATTCATATCAGCTTACCTCATAGCCATTACCTCACAGCTCTCTCATACCATCACACTTTGTCAGTCATACATTATCTCACACCTTTTTTGTTTAAGAATAATATTTTGTCCTAAATTGTACATATTGGTAGCTAACATAATGATATTATTCCTATTTTCTTTTCAAATAACCTTGCCTATAGTCGCCAAGCATATTTAATACACAAATGTGACTCACCACCTGGATTCGGTCTTATGTAGCAAAATGTAAAATGGTGTACATTGGATACATTGGATAAAAGTAGAGACTCGGAGCTACAAAATGTTATTTCATACAATGCATTTGAGGAATAATGGGAAAGTAATTCTGCTTTGAAAGTTGATCAACTTGTAAACTCCATTTTAAGGAAATCGCCTTTGAATGTTCTGGTATCTAGTGAAGAGTTCTTCTTTGTCTGCACCCATTCAGCATCATTCGCACCCTCTTAAGCTTTAGCCCCACCCATCTTGTTCCGCTCTCGGAGCATACACTTGACGCTCTGGCCGACGATTTGTTTACCTCTGGATAACATGGAAACAGCCTTACCAGCTAGCTGGCAACAATTTCATTATGCTTTTTTGCAGATGGTTACTGACACCGGCAATATACAACGGGTGTTGTACACATGTCATGTAATGTTTGCTAATGAGCCAACCAGCTAACGTTAGCTAGTTAATTTACGACCACAAACCCATGCTGGCACTAAGACCACACTCAACGAGCTGTATAAGCCCATAAACAAACACAAAAATGCTCATCCAGAGGTGGTGCTCCTAGTGACCGGGGACTTTAATGCTGGGAAACTTATATCCGTTTCACCTCATTTCTATCAGCATGTTAAATGTGCAACCAGATGAAAAAAAATTCTAAACCACCTTTACTCCACATACAGAGGTGCGTACAAAGCTCTCCCTCACCCTCCATTTGACAAATCTGACCATAATTCTATTCTCCTGATTCCTACTTACGAGCAAAAACTAAAGTAGGAAGTATCAGTGACACACTCAATAATGAAGTGGTCAGATGACGTAGACGCTAAGCTACAGGACTGTTTTACTAGCCCAGACTGGAATATGTTCCGGGATTCTTCCGATGGCATTGAGGAGTACACAGTATCAGTCACGGGCTTCGCAAATAAGTGCATCAATGACATCGTCCCAACAGTGACCGTACGTACATACCCCAACCAGAAGCCATGGATTACTGGCAACATCTGCACTGAGCTAAAGGATAGAACTGCCGCTTTCAAGGAGGCAACTCTAACCGGGACGCTTATAAGAAATCCCGCTATGCCCTCCGACGAACCATCAAACAGGCAAAGCGTCAACACAGGGAAAGGGAAGCACAGCTGAGAGCTGCCCAGTGACACAAACCTACCAGTTGAGCTAAATAACTTCAATGCTCGCTTCAAGGTAAGCAACACTGAAGCATGCATGAGAGCATACGCTGTTCCGGACGACTGTGTGATCACGTTCTCCGTAGCCGATGTGAGTAAAACCTTTAAACTGGTCAAGATTCCCAAGACCGCAGGGCCAGATGGATTACCAGGACGGATACTCCGAGCATGCGCTGACCACCTGGCAAGTGTCTTCAATGACATTTTCAACCTGTCCCTGACCAAGTCTGTAATACCAACATGTTTCAAGCAGACCACCATAGTCCCTGTGCCCAAGAACATCATGGTAACCTGCATAATTGACTACCGACCCGTAGCATATTATCCCGGAAACCTTAGACCCACTCCAATTTGCATACCACCCCAAGAGTTCCACAGATGATGCAATCTCTATAGCACTCCACACTGCTCTTTCCCACCTGGACAAAAGGAACACCTACATGAGAATGCTATTCACTGACAACAGCTCAGCGTTCAACACCATAATACCCTCCAAGCTCATCACTAACCTAAGGACCCTGGGACTAAACACCTCCCTCTGCAACTGGATCCTGGACTTCCTGACAGGCCGCCCCCTGGTGGTAAGGGTAGGTAACAACACATCTGCTTTGCTGATCCTCAACACAGAGGCCCCTCAGGGGTGCCTGCTCAGTCCCCTCCTGTACTCCCTGTTCACTCACGACTGCGTGGCCAAGCACAACTCCAACACCATCATTACGTTAGCCAAAGACACAACAGTGGTACGTACACCAGATCACCGACAGCTATGAGACAGCCTATAGGGAGGTCAGAGACCTGGCAGTGTTTTGCCAGGATAACAACCTCATGACAATGCCTATTCCCCCTCAGGAGAATGAAAAGATTTTGCATGGGTCCTCAGATCCTCAAAAAGTTCTACAGCTGCACCGTTGAGAGCATCCTGACCAGTTGCATCACCGCTTGGTATGGCAACTGCTCGGCTTTCAGACTGCAGGACACAACAGAGGATAGTGCGTTCGGCCCAGTACATCACTTGGGCCAAGCTTAATGTCATCCAGGACCTTGTCACGCCTTGGTCATTGTATCTTGTGTTTTTGTTATATGTTTGGGTAGGCCAGGGTGTGACATGGGTTTATATATTGTATTTCGTATTGGGGTTTGTATTAATTGGGATTGTGTATGATTAGGGGTGTGTCTAGTTAGGCTTGGCTGCCTGAGGCGATTCTCAATTGGAGTCAGCTGTTTCTCGTTGTCTCGGATTGGGAACCGTATTTAGGTAGCCTGAGTGCGCGTTGTATTTTGTGGGTGATTGTACCTGTCTCTGTGTAGTAGTCACCAGATAGGCTGTAATTAGTTTCCTCGTTCGTTGTTTTCGTATTATCAGTTATTTCATGTACCAAGACATTCTTCATTAAAGTCATGAATAACCTACACGCTGCATTTCGGTCTGACTCTCTTCATTCAACAGACTAACGATGTTACAGACCTCTATACCTGGCGGTGTCTGAGGAAGGCCCCAAAAATTGCCAAGGACTCCAGCCACTCTAGCCATAGACTTTTATCTCTGCTACAGCACGGCAAGCGGTACCAGAGCGCCAAGTCTAGTTCCAAAAGGCTTCTAAACAGCTTTTACCCCCCCAGTCATAAGACTCCTGAACAGTTAATGAAATTGCTTCCTGGACTATTTCCATTGTCCCCACCCCACCTGCCATTTTACACTTCTGCTACTCTCTGTTTATTATCCATGCGTATTCATTTGACTTCTCTATGTACATATTAACTCAATTACCTAGACTAACCGGTGCCCCCGCACATTGGCTCCGTACCGGTATCCGTATATTTTATTAATTTATCTATTTATTTATTTTATATTTTTTTTCTTCTTAAAAACTGCATGGTTGATTAAGGGCTTGTAAGTAAGCATTTCACTGTAAGGTCTACAGCTGTTGAATTCAGAGCATGTGACAAATAACATTTTATGTGATTTTGAGGAGAGGAGGGCGCTGAGAGACAGAGGAGGAGAGGAGAGGAGGGAGCTGGGAGACAGAGGAGGGGAGGGGAGAAGAGGAGGGAGCTGGTATTCACCAGTGCATGCTGGACATTCTAGCCTGAAGTCCAGCATGCTATGGACTCTGCCCAAATATATGAATTGAGGTTGTGGCCGATTGTAGCTAAAAACACTTTATCAATTGGAATCTTTAACGTGGAAAGGGGGAAAGGTGTTATTATTCATTTTTCACAAGCAGGATGGGCATTTAGCTGAACAATAGACTATTCAACCTTTACTGAAGATTTGTCTTATAGCCAGCTTAGCTAGGTGTGAATCCTCTTCCCCTCCCTAACTTGCTACAAATCATTTTCAGGACTGTCTAGAAAAAGCAGCAGAGATGCGCAATAGGTTTCTAAGAAGAGGCTATTCTTCACAATGTGTGGATGAAGCTCTTAATTTGGCATTGGGGAAAACATGAGATGAACTGCTACAAAAAAATACCTGCTAGAGCTAAAGAACCCTCTGTAATGTTCACAACCACATATATACGTTGAACTCACGAAAAGTGGGAGATGTGGTCAAGAAACACTGGCATGTGTTATTTCCTTGATTAATTGGTGCATGCCAACTGCCAGCCACAAAATAAAATCAGCCAGGCTCTTTTACACTCTCTACCAAATGGTAGCTATAAATGCAGAGGATGCGCACAGTGCAACAATATGATAAAGTGTGAATATTTCTGCCACCCACACACAGGAAAACGGTTCCAAATCAATGACATTATTACGTGTTGCACCACCCATGGTATCTACATTATTAAATGTCCATGTGGTCTCTGCTATGTCGGTAAAACCTGTCGTTCTCTCAAACATAAAATCTGTGAACATAAAAGTTCAATTAGGAGAAACGACAGGAATTATCCAGTCGCAGTACATTTTAATGCCGTGAAACATGACATTTCTACCTTTAGATTTTGTGGCATAGAGAAAGTTAAGATATCAGACAGGGGGAGGTGATATCAATAATACTCTGAGTTAAAGATAGCGTTTTTTTCACACTCCAGACATTATTTCCTAAAGGTCTTAATGATGAAATGCCTATATGTTATATGTATATGTATGTTATGGTGTAAGTTTGAATTATGCCCCTATTTCAGATTACTCTGACGTTTTTCTTGCACTGTACCCAATGATTTATGAAAACTTGCTTGGTAGGTCGATGTCCTCATTGTGATCTTACAGACGTGTTTAATAAGTTATATGTACACACTTCATTAGAATATTTATGAAATGCATAAATACTTATTTGTTTTTCCTTCGCCTCCAACCCCTTTCGATGCGGGGAACGAATGTGCTAATTGTGCTAATCTACATAAGGGTGCTAATTAAAAATAAAAAAACTCTCTGACGAAGGCCGTGAGGCCGATAAGTAAAGCTTATTAAAGATCAGTGATACGATCAAGAGCAGTGTGCGGGTTCCTTCTTCTTCATCTTATCCGGCTGTTGCCAATGACCTGCAAAAAAAGATAGCTCAGTAGTGCAAGTACCTTTTACCTTTTTGAATTTGACTTTACAAAGAACAAGAGGGCTTAATTGGAGTCTATTTCTTCAGAGACCAATATAAAATAACTTAACTGGCTGTGAGGCTTAACAGAAGTTTGTTTTTATTTACAATTACAACTGGTCAAAAAGGTAGCATCCTACATAAAACAATCATTTAAAGAAAAAAAGTCTGCAAGTTCGAACTAAAACAATGTAACTAAAAAGAAAGTGCACGTTTGCAATTCCCAAACTGTAAAAGTAATTGGAAAGGTACATACAAATGATGTGTGACACTGTGGTTTCAATAAAGAATGTTGCCCATCATGCAAATGATTCCTATTAGCAGGACAATAGACTTTTTATAGTCCGGCTACTGCTTTGAAAATCCCTCAACTTGCAATGTCTTCGATGCTTACGTACTCTAAAGTGTTACTTTTCTAAAACAAAGCAACATTTCTTCATCAACATCTTTATGCTTTCATTAATCTTCTTGATCTTCTTCCTTTTTTCTGTAGCAGTTTTGAGCAAATTGCTCACGGGCCACGGTTGATTCGTCTGTGAAGATGACATTATTGAATGTCTCGGCAGCATTGATCAATGCCTGGGTATGCAGGACTCAAAGTTATTTGTTTGTCAGACGAATCATTGGGTCGAAACTACAGAACAGTACAAAACAAGTGAACACACATGGTTAATGTTCTGAGAGTAAAAAAATACAAATAAAATACAAATAAATAATACAAATAAATAAATATTTACAAGGACAGCCTACTCCTTCCTACTCTTTGCCCCACATTCTGTAGTACAGACATGGCCTGCTCTCCTTCATGTAAGGAATTAGGTACTTTCCCATGTTTACTACAGTATGTATTGTAGACTGCACAGTTGCCTAATAATTAAACACATTTTGTTAATAAAATAACGGTAAAAAATACTCTTTCAAAATGCAGATGTTGATTTAGTTATGGATCCATAATGAATTACTATGGGAATAAATATCACTGATTTACAGAAATATTGGAACAAAGTTGTCTAATGAAGGCAAACATTTTAGAATCCTCCAATCCTGTAACCTTGGTAAACGACCGTCACGTTGTACAGCACCATATTTTCCATTCCATGCTAACGGAAACACCTTAGGGTTTTGTTTTTCATTTCTCTATGAACAGAAACACCATAATATTAATCAAATTAATTAAGCCACATTTCTTAAAATCAATCCCATATTACAAAAAAGGATTTAAGTTATCTTGCAATACCAATATGGAATACTATCAAATGCTTCTCAAGGATGCCCTCTGGTGGTCAAACTAGCAACAACTTGCAGTAACAGAAAAAAATGGCTGAGAATTGAATGACATGCCACAGAACGCCGGGGAAGCACACAAGGTGTGCCGCAGTATGAAGCAACTTTTAAAGGAGGAACCACTGTAACACAAACAATGCAGTCAAACTCATAGTAGCACAACACAAAAGAATGTGTTTAGGTTCCTGGCTGCCTGCCTGCCCAGACATACGGTACCTGGCTGCCTGTCTGCCCAGACATATAGTACCTGGCTGTCTGCCTGCCCAGACATATGGTACCTGGCTGTCTGCCCAGACATACAGTTCCTGGCTGTCTGCCCAGACATACGGTACATGGCTGCCTGTCTGCCCAGATATATGGTACCTGGCTGCCTGCCCAGACATACGGTACCTGGCTGCCTGCCTGCCCAGATATATGGTACCTGGCTGCCTGCCTGCCCAGATATATGGTACCTGGCTGCCTGCACAGACATACGGTACCTGGCTGCCTGCCTGCCCAGACATACGATACCTGGCTGCCTGCCTGCCCAGATATATGGTACCTGGCTGCCTGCCCAGACATACGGTACCTGGCTGCCTGCCTGCCCAGATATATGGTACCTGGCTGCCTGCCCAGACATACGGTACCTGGCTGCCTGTCTGCCCAGACATATAGTACCTGGCTGCCTGCCTGCCCAGACATATGGTACCTGGCTGTCTGCCCAGACATACAGTTCCTAGCTGTCTGCCCAGACATACGGTACATGGCTGCCTGTCTGCCCAGACATACAGTTCCTGGCTTCCTGCCCAGACATACGGTACCTGGCTTCCTGCCCAGACATACGGTACCTGGCTTCCTGCCCAGACATACGGTACCTGGCTTCCTGCCCAGACATACGGTACCTGGCTTCCTGCCCAGACATGCGGTACCTGGCTTCCTGCCCAGACATACGGTACCTGGCTTCCTGCCCAGACATACGGTACCTGGCTTCCTGCCCAGACATACGGTACCTGGCTTCCTGCCCAGACATACGGTACCTGGCTTCCTGCCCAGACATACGGTACCTGGCTTCCTACCCAGACATACGGTACCTGGCTTCCTGCCCAGACATGCGGTACCTGGCTTCCTACCCAGACATACGGTACCTGGCTTCCTGCCCAGACATGCGGTACCTGGCTTCCTGCCCAGACATACGGTACCTGGCTTCCTGCCCTGACATACGGTACCTGGCTGTCTGCCCAGACATACGGTACCTGGCTGTCTGCCTAGACATACGGTTCCTGGCTGCCTGCCAGGACATACGGTACCTGGCTGCCTGCCCAGAGATACAGTACCTCTCAGACATAAAGGTACCTCTTTATGGACAGAGTTACTGCACCATCGAAGATACATCCTTTGTCATTTGTGCAGGCACACGCACACGCACACGCACACGCACACGCACACACACACACACACACACACACCACACACACACAGTACACTCACCACAACCCGTGCTGAATACTGAGAGAGGGAGTGGATGGGAGGTGTGTGGGTCCCTGCAGCTACAACCTACTCAGTACAAACCCAGGCTGGCAAAGCAGAACCAAGTCAGCCCCTACTGATTCACTATGTTCAGTCACTACTATCGTTAGTGCTCAACACTGGGAGCTTCCGCTGCCGTTTACCTGACATTCTAATTAGCAGAACCCACAATAACACAATAACACAATAACACATACGCACACGCACACACACGCACACACACACACACACACACACACACACACACACACACACACACACACACACACACACACACACACACACACACACACACACACACACACACACACACACACACACACACACACACACACTCTTTTTTATTTTATTTTATTTAAATTTGACTCCTTTTTCTCCCCAATTTCGTGGTATCCAATTGTTTTTTAGTAGCTACTATATTGTCTCATCGCTACAACTCCCGTACGGGCTCAGGAGAGACGAAAGTTGAAAGTAATGCGTCCTCCGATACACAACCAACCAAACCGCACTGCTTCTTAACACAGCGCGAATCCAACCCGGAAGCCAGCCGCACCAATGTGTCGGAGGAAACACAGTGCACCTGGCAACCTAGGTTAGCGTGCACTGCGCCCGGCCCACCACAGGAGTCGCTGGTGCGCGATGAGACAAGGATATCCCTACCGGCCAAACCCTATCTAACCCGGACGACGCTAGGCCAATTGTGCATCGCCCCATGGACCTTCCGGTCGCGGCCGGTTACGACAGAACCTGGGCGCGAACCCAGAGTCTCACACAGACACACTCACTAAATTTTTCGTTGAGGAGATGGTTGGAGATGGTTGGGGGGCCAGAACATAATTTAAATTCATTTGTAAACTGCAAATTGACTGCAAGAAAACGTTTGACCTCTGTCATTGCCAACAAAGGGTATATAAAAAAGTATTGAGATAAACTTTTGTTATTGACCAAATACTTACTTTCCACCATAATTTGCAAATAAATTCATAAAAAATCCTACAATGCGATTTTCTGGATTTTTTTCCCTCATTTTGTCTGTCATAGTTGAAGTGTACCTATGATGAAAATTACAGGCCTCTCTCATCTTTTTAAGTGGGAAAACTTGCACAATTGGTGGCTGACCTAAATACTTTTTTGCCCCACTGTATATATATATATATACATATTTAAAATACATATATTTTTTTGCTCCGAAAACTTGAGGGGCCAAATTAAACCAGCCACTGGCCAAATTCAGCTCGCAGTCCGCCATTTGGGAAACCCTGATCAGTACAGGTTGATCTGAGGAGATGACAGTTAAGACACAACCGAGGAAGGAGAAGACGATAAAGGGAGAAGGAAGGAAAGACAGTCAACAACCCCAACAATGTCTCTCTCTCTTTCTCTCTCTCTCTCCCTCGCTCTCTTGCTCTAAATATCTTAGAATCTCTATCTGTCTAGCTCCAGCTCTCTCTCTCTCTCCCTCGCTCTCTTGCTCTAAATATCTTAGAATCTCTCTGTCTAGCTCTAGCTCTCTCTCTCTCTCTCTCTCTCTCCCTCGCTCTCTCGCTCTATATATCTTCTTTCTCTCTCTCTCAGGAAAAAAACAGCTAGTTGGAGCTGTCTGAGCGATTAGCTTCTGAGCCGTCACGCTACTGACTGAATGCTGATATACAGTTGAAGTCGGAAGTTTACAAACACTTAGGTTGAAGTTATTAAAACTCATTTTTCAACCACTCCATACATTTCTTGTTAAACAAACTATAGTTTTGGCAAGTCGGTTCGGACATCTACTTTGTGCATGACACAAATCATTTTTCCAACAATAGTTTACAGACAGAATATTTAACTTAAAATTCACTGTATCATAATTCCAGTGGGTCAGAAGTTTACATACACTAAGTTGACTGTGCCATTAAATAGCTTGGAAAAATCCAGAAAATGATGTCATGGCATTAAAAGCTTCTGATAAAAGCTGAAATAAATAATTCTCTCTACTTGAATTCTGACATTTCACATTCTTAAACTAAAGTGGTGAGCCTAACTGATAGGGAATTTTTACTCTGATTAAATGTTGGGAATTGTGAAAAACTGAATTTAAATGTATTTGGCTAAGTTGTATGTTAACTTCTGACTTCAACTGTATATGTGGTAGTGGGTAGGGGCCTGAGGGCACACTGTCTGAATGTATTGTAATGTTTTTAAACAGCCTTAATGTCGCTGGATGCCTTCCTCGGCAGCAGCTAATGGCGATCCATAATAAATACAAATACAAATATCACCTCCACCTTACCTGTCACCCTAGACACACACTTACCTGTCACCCTAGACACACACTTACCTGTCACCCTAGACACACACTTACCTGTCACCCTAGACACACACTTACCTGTCACCCTAGACACACACTTACCTGTCACCCTAGACTCACACTTACCTGTCACCCAAGACACACACTTACCTGTCACCCTAGACACACACTTACCTGTCACCCTAGACACACACTTACCTGTCACCCTAGACACACACTTACCTGTCACCCTAGACACACACTTACCTGTCACCCTAGACACACACTTACCTGTCACCCTAGACACACACTTACCTGTCACCCTAGACTCACACTTACCTGTCACCCAAGACACACACTTACCTGTCACCCTAGACACACACTTACCTGTCACCCTAGACACACACTTACCTGTCACCCTAGACACACACTTACCTGTCACCCTAGACACACACTTACCTGTCACCCTAGACACACACTTACCTGTCACCCTAGACACACACTTACCTGTCACCCTAGACACACACTTACCTGTCACCCTAGACACACACTTACCTGTCACCCTAGACACACACTTACCTGTCACCCTAGACTCACACTTACCTGTCACCCAAGACACACACTTACCTGTCACCCTAGACACACACTTACCTGTCACCCTAGACACACACTTACCTGTCACCCTAGACACACACTTACCTGTCACCCTAGACACACACTTACCTGTCACCCTAGACACACACTTACCTGTCACCCTAGACTCACACTTACCTGTCACCCAAGACACACACTTACCTGTCACCCTAGACACACACTTACCTGTCACCCTAGACACACAATTTGCTTACTTCCCCAATGGGTCCACAGACGATCCAATCGCCATCACACTACACACTGCCCTATCCCATCTGGACAAGAGGAATACCTATGAAAGAATGTTGTTCATTGACTATAGCTCAGCATTCAACACCATAGTACCCTCCAAGCTCATCATTAAGCTTGAGGTCCTGGGTCTTAACCACGCCCTGTTCAGTTGTATCCTGGACTTCCTGACGGGCCGCCCTCCAGGTGGTGAAGGTAGGAAACATCTCCACTTCGCTTATCCTCAACACTGGGTCCATGACTGCGTGGCCATGCACGCCTCCTACTCAATCATCAAGTTTGCAGACGACACAACAGTGGTAGGCTTGATTACCAACAACGACGAGACAGTCTACAGGGAGGAGGTGAGGGCTCTCGGAGTGTGGTGTCAGGAAAATATCCTCTCACTCAATGTCAACAAAACTTAGGAGATGATCGTGGACTTCAGAAAACAGTGGAGAACCCTCCTTTCGACATAGAAAGGACAACAGTGGAGAAGGTGGAAAGTTTTATGTTCCTCGGCGTACATATCACTGACAAACTGAAATGGTCCACCCACACAGACAGTGTGGTGAAGAAGGCGCAACAGTGCCTCTTTAACCTCAGGAGGCTGAAGAAATTTGGCTTGTCACCTAAAACCCTCACTAACCTGTACAGATGCACAATTGTGGGGCTGTATCCCCGTCTGGTACGGAAACTGCACCGCCCACAATCGCAGGGCTCTCCAGAGGGTAGTGAGGTCTGCACAACGCATCACCGGGGGCAAACTACCTGCCATCCAGGACACCTACATCACCCGATGTCACAGGAAGGCCAAAAAGATCATCAACGACAACACCCACCCGAGCCACTGCCTGTTCACCCCGCTATCATCCAGAAGGCAAGGTCAGTACAGGTGCATCAAAGCAGGGACCGAGAGACTGAAAAACAGCTTCTATCTCAAGACCATCAGACTGTTAAACAGCCGTCACTAACACAGAGAGGCTGCTGCCAACATACAGACTTGAACAAAATTGGCCACCATAATAACTGTAACACTTGTCACTTTAATAATGCCACTTTAATAATGTTACATATCTTGCATTACACATCTCACGTGTATACAGTGTGTTCTATACTATGTATTGCATCTTAGCCTATGCAGTTCTGACATTGCTCATACACATATTTATACATTCTTATTCCTTACTTAGATTTGTGTGTATCAGGTATTTGTTGTGGAATTGTTAGATATTACATGTTAGATAATGCCTGACTCTCAGAACTAGAAGCACAAGCATTTCGCTACACTCGCAATAACATCTGCTAACAATGTGTATGTGACCAATAACATTAGATTTGATTTGACACGCACACTATAGTATTCACCCACCCACACTATAATATTCACACACACCGTCTATAGTATTCACACATACCCTCTATAGTATTCACACACACACTATAGTATACACACACACTATAGTATACACGCACACAATAGTGTTCACACACAAACGCTACAGTATTCACACACACACTATAATATTCACACACACACTATAGTATTCACACACACTATAGCATTTACACACACACTATACTATTTTAAAAATCCACCTTTCCAGAAACAAGTCTCTCACCGTTGTCGCCTGCTATAGACCACCCTCTGCCCCCAGCTGTGCCCTGGACACAATATGTGAACTGATTGCCCCCCATATATCTTCAGAGCTCGTGCTGCTAGGTGACCTAATCTGCGACATGCTTAACACCCCGGCCATCCTACAATCTAAGCTTGATGCCCTCAATCTCACACAAATGATCAGTGAACCCACCAGGTACAACCCCAAATCTTTAAACACCGGCACCCTCATAGATATCATCCTAAACCACTTGCCCTCCAAATACCAGGAACAGACCCTTGGTTCTCTCCAGACTTGTCTGCCCTTGACCAGCAAAAAAACATCCTGTGGCGTTCTGCATTAGCATCGAATAGCCCCCGTCAGATGCAACTTTTCAGGGAAGTTAGGAACCAATAGGCAGCTAGGACAGCTAACGCTATCTTTTTTTGTCGGCAGCATACCACTGCTGGCTTGCTTCTAAGCAGGGTTGGTCCTGGTCAGTTCCTGTATGGGAGACCAGATGCTGCTGGAAGTGGTGTTGAAGGGCCAGTAGGAGGCACTCTTCCCTCTCTGGTCTAAAGAAAAATATCCCAATGCCC